>NW_010398423.1:15229-28263 GCF_000710305.1 Buceros rhinoceros silvestris
AACATAGCACTATTTGTATTTTTGTTGGTTGTGGAGTTTGGGGGCTTTTTTGGTACTGATAAAGTCTATTTTGTGCCAGCAATATACTTGCCACCAAAATGTACTACCTTGTTCCCATTGTTACATTCTGTGAAGAACCATGAAGTGTTTTATCTAAGAAGCTGTTGTACAATAATGTGTAAAAATGACGTAAGAGTAAACTAATGTATAAAGGCAACAAAGTTTATGTCATTTGAGGTAAGAGTGGAGGGATAAAAGCTCGAGGCTAAAGTGAAAAGAGAGGAAGCCTTTCCTTGAAGTCTTAACCTAATGACTTAAGCATTTGTTGAGAGAGGAGCAGAGAGTTCTGAAGGGGGTAAGGAAATCCAGCAGCAATGGCTTAATACAGAAGGTTCTTGAGAAATAAATGCCAAAATTTGAAAGAGACTCTATGGGTTAAAAGACTTGTGGCTAAACACCAACTTGGCAGACTAGGAGGGAATCACGGAAAATTCTGGAACCTACAGATCTCAGCTGAGTTTTCTGGAGGTGCCCTGTGCCAATCAGAGAGGATACAGTCCTCTGTGTTGGAGTGACAGCAGTCTTTCCATGGCATCCTGAAAGTCCCTAGACATTTCAGCTGCAGGGTTTTATGATGACTGTGAGGAGAGATTTGCAGTATTGCAGAGGGAAATGATGAAACTATGAATATAAAGATTTTAGTGGAGGCAGGGTTGAGGTAAGGATTCTGGCAGAGAGCCAGAGATAGTGTTAGACATATTGACAGGGGAGAGGCAGGGAGAAAACGTAAGCTCGGGATGAGGAATGACTTGAAGGTGTTAGTTTGCTCCCAAGGATAGACAGTAAATCTTAGTTTATTGGCACCTAATGCTCCAAGGTCCATGTATGCCGTAACAGATAATATAACAGTATATTACACAATAAAGGAAAGACTTGGCAGAGCAGGAGAGATGCCAGCTGTGCCACTCTTCTGGTACCAGAGACAGACTATGAAAGTATTAGAATTTTTAATATTCAATATCAGTGTGCCATCCTGATAGGAAGCAGGGTAAGTAGGAGTAGGAGTAGTTTTTATGGATCATTACTTTTAACTTTGTGTCTTAGAAGAGACCTACTGGTGTGTCATATGATTCTGAGCTTTAAGAATTACTTTTCCATTAAACAAGTATTAAGATTGCAAAGCAAATCACTTCCTTGCCCTGTTTGATAATACGGGGGTGAATTTGAAAACACATGGCTTTATTTCATTCCTTACGGTACTCATTTTAGCAATCAACAGCAGTTTAGTATTGTGTCTGAAGAATAATACAGACCTTATCCGGAGTAATCCAAGGTCAGCGGAGAAATGTTGATTTTAGGAGATGCTGGCAAAGGCCCATGTAAGTGCATCTGATAGTGTCTTTCCCTGTCAAACTTGTTTGTTAAACACACCGGTTACTTTTGCAGCTCTGGTGGAAGAAGTGTATTCTGCTCAACGGGAACGTGACGAGGCTGTCATGGCAAGGCTTAGGTTAGCCAATGAAGAGAGAGATGAAGCATTTCTACGAGTCCAGCGTTTAGAAGAGTCTCTCAAAGAGTAAGTATACATTTCCTGTGCAAAAAAGTCACTGTGTCAGTCTGCAACTGTTATAAACTCCTCAATAGTGGGTATATAGGAAAACTTCACACAAAATTCTCTTTGATGAAATACCAGGCTAATGCTGGTCTTACTGTGCTATTGGTTAATTTGGTAGCCATCCCATAAGACTGTATTTTTCTCCTGGAGGCTGAGAGCAAATGCATAATTTTGATCACAGAAATTAAAGTTATAATCGAAAGCTTTAGTATTGATTTATTCAGAGATAACTAAGATGAATGCGACATTTTGTAGGGGTCTTTTGACGGGGAGTATCAGAACGTCAGTCAGAAGTTGCAATGTATAGGAAATCAATTAAGCCTTTAAGCCCTCTAGACATTTCCTTCAGCAAGATGGCTATTAACGATGTGGTGACGTAGTAATAATATATGTTTTTTTCCCGATCTGTAGTTAGGAACAGTTTATAAGGCAGTAAGGATAGAATTCATGTTTCATGGAGTTTTATGAATGTCACATTAATACAACAGAAATGGGCAATCTCATGTTAAACAGAACTATTAAGTCAGGAGACCAAGATCAAGAACAGTTTCTTCTCTCACTTTACAATATTGGCAGCTTTGAAGCTACAGTTTGCCTCTCCGTCTAATTCTTTTCCATCTGAGTTGCGACCATCCTGTTACTGTCACTGGTAGTCCCCTAAAGCCTAGAGTGGCCACTAAGTTTCTCCTATTTTTCTGCCAAGAGAAATACAAAGCAAACAGAGAAGTTTTAATGGTATGAGACTGAATAGGTGCAGCTGTTAGTTAACTAAATGGCAGGCAATTATGTTTTAAATAATTGATTCTACTAATGACACTTTTTCCTTTTTATGGCAGAAAACCAGTCTTCTTCTTTCGGTTAGTTTTGTAGGTAAGGCCAGGGAATGTTATCTAAATGAATTCCAATAGTCTGCACATCGTTTATGCACCTTTACTCTGTGGAATTCACATGTTGCTAGAGTTTGTCACAGCCTGTAAGTATGACTCAACAGCAAGGTTAGGAGATTCCATTCCCACAAGAATTAGCGCACAATTTGTTAGAGTAAATGTCTCTACAGAGGCAATTAGAGGTGTATGTGCATCGGAAATCTTGCTTTGAGCAGCGATCTCTGCGGAAATTACAAACGTGCTTTAAATTCCCATGAGGCATCATAACTGTGAGCCTTACTCCAGTCTTTCCAATTTCTCCTGCCACTCTGCTGATTTTGTGTGTTCCAAGAGTAGAGAAAGCAAGGCAGTTTTCTATGGCCCCAAACATCAAAAGAAACTGTGTATACGCTGTTAGCATAAACTCAAGATCTTTGGGGTTAAAGCACTCAAGTGCTTCAGCAAATTAATTGTTCTGGTCAACAGAGCTTGTCAATAACTTTTGGGTTTCTTGAAGACATCACAGGTTATTAAGTGTGTGAGAAGTGTATTGCTGCATTTTCTGCAATGGAATCCACAGACACACGTGCAGCAGATCTTGACACACCCAAATCTCTCAGAACACAATCACTTGTTTTGCCTTCACCCCCTCCTGTCTGCTTCAGTCACGTGCTGGAAGACCAACTCAGTTCTAAGCAGAAGGATGAGAAAAGAGAAGAAACACCATTTCACGGAGAACATGCATACTACCTTCCCCAAAAGAATGTTATTGCGGAAGGCATTTGGTAATGACAAAAAAGGTGCTTGCTCCAAGGAGCAGGTCAGTAGCTCCCTTGGTTGGTAGCTTGGAGCCAAGCTGTTGTCTGTTATTGCTGTCTTTTGGAGTATAGCAATTGCTGTCATCCACTTGGATGCTGCTTCTGATGCTTTATAGAGAGGCCTGATGCCCTTATGCCATGCACAGAACTGGCACGGGAGATTACCCTGTGGAGAACACCAACCCGGTAACACAGGTAAATAGCACAGTGAGCTAAGCAGCTGCTGGTGGTTCAATACCTGATGAACATTTGCCTTCACCTAAACCAGTGAGCCATTGTCTGGAGCTGGTATCTCTTCCTGTATACTCTGCAAGGGTGCAGGTCAGGGCTTCCATGTGATGCTTGTTGTCATGACAGCCAGCACCAGAAGACTGGGGACAAAATGAATTTAGTTCAGAGGAATTGTCCTTGCCAGGCCACATGCCAGTACTGTAAGGTCATAGTTCCAGTATGTTCCAGGGTCTCCTGTTCTTCATTACAGAGACTGACTGTGGCAATGGCAGCTTGTTGGGAAGAGTCATAACCAAGTCTTTCACGTCCTGGGTGATGTGTGTCCTGTCACCGAGGGCATCCTCTAGACATGAACAAAATCTTTAGGCAGATAGCAAGCAGGCTTATGCCTCCCATAGGGCACAAAGATGTTGCTGAAGGGTTCTGAAAAATGTTACATGCTTTTTTTTCAATGATAGTTTTAGTGTCAGTCAACAGAGCAGTAAAAGAAAGATCCTGACAAAAGTCACAAAGGCAGAGAGCCCAAAAGCTTAATTTGTTCCCACTGTGAAGTTCGTTAAAGTTTGTTGATCATCCATGCAGCAAGTACTTAATGGTAATGAAGTACTGGGCATTAATTGCCAAATGTAATCCTCTCTAAGTGAGAAAAACCTTTATTTCTTTCAAAAGACCGATGGTATGGTACAGGGAAACGTTTCCTGTTATTGGCTTGGTGGGTTTTGTGGTTTGTTTGGTTTTGGTTTTTTTTTTCTTCGCTGGTTTTGAAATCTTTGGGCATTACAGAATCAAGAAGGCAGGCTCAAGAAGGCAGTCCTTCTGTCAGGCTCAGCTGCTTTTCTTCTGGTCCACTTATTCTAAGCTTACAGGATGCTTATTCATGCAGCCACACACCTTGCAAACAAGAAGTGGTTGAGTGGAGCCAAGATTCCTGCTGGAACACCAGCCTGGCTCCAGCACTTGGGCCTTTCAGAACGTTGGGCATCTTTACTAATTGTGGTGACATCTCAACTGAGGTGAGAAGACACACATTTCTACAACTGCCTGGATGTCTGGAATTTTGCAATGGGAGGAGCAAGCCAGGACTGTGACTCAGTAGTGTCATATCGAGGTGCTGCATTCTCAGAAGCAGAGTCAACCTCATGAGGAAATGACTTTCCTCAGCTTCTTTATTCTAAAGTAGGTTGTTACTGTGGCTGAATGGAATTTTTTCTGGAATTCAGCTCACCACTCTGCTAATCCTTTGGAAGGAGCAGAGATAATGGGGTGAGCTCTGAGGGACTTGGTGTATTTTATTTGATTTTGAAGTTTCTTCTGGAATCTTGGAACTTTTCCAACTACCACCCTTAATATTTTCTTCCTGATGTTGGTTGTTCAAAAGGTCAAGTGCTCTGTCTCAGACTTGGAGCACATAGAGGTTTGGGTTTTTTTAAAGAACATTGGCTACTTGTCCCACACTCATCAAGTTTTAGAGCACAGGTCACTCCTTCCATCTGCTTTGGACTTATTCCAATCAGAGATCTTTACAAGAGGGCAATATTGAACAGCCTGCCAACCTTTATCAAAGGCTTTAATGCTTTCTTTAAATTAGCAGCTGGAGCAATTCTGTTGTCCTTATTTAACTGTTAGAACCAAAATTCTTCCAGTCCCATTAGCCCTAGGGGTTACGTTAGCAGAATGTGTGTAGAAATGGGGGGGAAGAGGAATCCTTGGTTACTGCTGTTCAAAAACATGAGAGATCTAACGGTCACTTATTGCTGTGCCCAGCACAGGGAGAGGCAGCAGGGCAGATACACAGCTCTGGATGCAGCTTGTTAAAAACCACTGTCACCTGCGGAGGTGTACGTCCAGCTCCTGACCGATCCCTTGTGGCAGTGGTATGCTGAAGGGCTGCACTTTCAGAAGAAGTTCCTGTTCTTTTTCCCACCCCCATTTCTCCCGAAGGTCTCTTGCTTACCTAGCCTGTTGGTTGGCCGGGTGGTTTTGTTGACCCACACTTTTAGCAGGGTAGAAGTCCTCTGGAGGAGCCAGGTCAGTCCTGCCAATTTGCTTTGACAAATACCGTTCCTTTCATTGTGAATACAAACTAGCTGGAGATCCATTTTCAAGTCCCACGTGAAGTGGCACTTAGAGCAATGTAAAAACCTTAACCGGGAGCTCTACAATGAGCCAAGTCAAGGAGCCAGTTCTGAGAATTTTGACTTATATGTTTATTATTTTATGATTTGCGTTACTTTATGAATGCAGGTCAAACCCAGGTTGGTTTTGACTTTGTTTTGTTTAGTTCTGGTGCTGATTGTAAACCTTGGAGTAGTTACTGCTTGCGAATTTGTACCTGGCTGGTACATTCTCAATTATTTCTTTTCATTTAAAGAATTATTCTCTGTACTGGTTGATTTACTATGCCTTATGTACTATTACGTGGTAAAACTACTGCTTTCATCCCAAAGTGTGCTGTCTGTGACGTTCACTAGCGAAATCTTAGCTTCAGAGCAGCACCTCTCACAGCACTGTTGAAAAGGTGTTGCTGTTTAGTAGATGTTTAATGGTACTATATCTGCCTTTTTAAAATATCGTATGCTAGTGACAGACCTACTTAGAGTAGAAGTAACTAGAAACCGAGTGGTAATGTAACTTTAATATGCTCGTTTTTTCCAGGAAAGAGGTCTTTTCCATTTAAAAATACACGGAAGTGTTTTAAATAATATGCTGTCCATATAACCTTACGTAAAATAAAATGTATCCTATCCTATTTATTATATGTTTTGCTATTACTCTGTGCTTTTGCACAACCAGTGTTCAGTGCTATATGACTAAATTCCTCGTATCATTGTATTTGGCAGGTCAATATGTGTTCTGTTGAAACAGAAGAGGAGGAAAGTGCAGGGGGGTTTGTTCCAGAATTAAATAAGGGCCTTGCAAAGGATTGACTTAGCTTGCTATTTTATGCAAGATATAAAATAAAAATATTTTTAAGGAGATTTCAACTAGGTTTTTTGCTCATTTCAAAAGAGAGATGTGGAAAAATAATTACTCTAAAATTAAACGAAAAAATAAAATCGCAGAAGTCCTATCCTGTTTCATTTGGGGTGCAGTAAAAACAACAAAAATACAACGTCAGGTAAAAGTTGTAAGCCCAGAAATAAATAAAATAAGAGCATCAGTCATTTCTATCGCTGGGGAACTTTCTTCATCTAAGCACATATGAACAATTGATCCTTGTAGTCATATATAGCAGTAAACATTAATAACTTAACAGTCTGAAGTCAGTGCTGAAGATATGGAGCATTATTGAAAGATGGAGTCGAGCAGGTGGCACTTTAATATGTTCAGTGTCATGGTTGACTCTAAAGACTAGTAGAATGAAATTACTTGAGGTTCTAAAGATTTAAAAAGCGAACTCATTTTGCTGCACTAAGGAAATGCTACTGATCAGGCTTTCTGTGTCCCTTTTTTCTAGGCTAGAAAATATTAACCCTGAAGAAAATGACATGGTAAGCCATTCTCTGAGGAGATTTCTTGATGTCAGTCTTATATCTTAGAGGCTTAAGTTCAATTGAGTGGGTTTCAAGAACTAAGATGTGGGAAAAAGAAGAATTGACACACTAATAATGTACATCTTTGCTGCAATATGAAAATTCAATAACTTCACTCAGTCAATTTACAATTCACATGTGCCTATTAATTAAAACCCTATATTAAATAAAATATATTAAAACTTCATGTCTGACTAACATATAATGCTGTTGGTAGACATTACAGGAATTACTGAACAGAATAAACAATGCAGACACAGGGATAGATATACTGAAGAACGGAGCTATAATTCTGAATCGAATACACAGGACCAAAGAACGTAAAAAGAAAATAATAGCTGAGGAAATGAACGCAGTAATAGAACAACGAGATGCCGCTTTGTCTCAAGTAAGTTTCTACACCTATATAATCACTCAATTCCACATTTCTTTTTTTTTTTTTTCTGCTTTACTTTTGGGGAAGAAAATTATTTCAATTATTTCATTTCCTTTTCTCTGTTGAAAATCTCAAAGAGAGCCCCTGGGGTAAATGGGCAATTAAAGATCCCCTGGTTCTTCATGGTGGTGGTGCCCACTGAAATGGCATTGGTGCATTTCAGGAGAAATGGTATTTTTCTATTTTTCTGCTCCTGATCACCTTTTTAAAATAAAACAGTTGTCAGTGTATTGGCCAATCTAAAAAGCTATTAAGGGCTTAGTTTTGCAGTATGCTCTACTGGTGTAATGCATTGGATGACAGTTAACTGGAACTCAAGGACTTGTAAGGGATTTAAGTGGTAGAAATATACATTAAAGGGAGATAAGAGTACCACAACGCAAGCAATTCCTGCCTTTGTGGCTTTACATTCAGGAGATAAAAATCAGCATGTGGTCCTTGACTCTCAGTCTTGCTTCTGCTCAATGACTTGAAAGAACCCAATGTCTCTTTTCTGCTCAGATCGCTCATTCCGTGCCAGTTCCTGTTTTCACAGAGTATTGTCTTCATTCTCTTCACGACGAAGAGACTCTCCTTGCTTTTCCCATCTCATGGAAGAGCATTTCTGCTGAGTTTTCTTCCTCCTCACACTTTTTTTCCCTGGATTTTAACCTAGATTTAGCTAAGTAGGAACAGGCTGAAGGGAGCAGCAGTCCAAGCAGAGGATGTATCTCCTGGGAAAACACAAGATTTTAGACTGGATGAAACTCCTTCTGTATTCATCCCAGATACGAAATTTCATCTGACTCCTCCAGTGTTGAAAATCCTGATTTTTATTGCGAGTTACCCAACTTAGCCCGCATCTAATTAATTTCTATGGGCTTTAAAGTTAGGTTTATTATCTTGAGTGGTATTGCTAAAGTTGATTGAGTTTATGTTGTATCAAAGAGTCTCCTGGTTAAAGAGTCCCTTCTACACACACTGTAATTTTTTACTTTTTTTGCATTCTTTCCTGTTTTAACCTTGAAAGCCTCATCTGTCTGGTGCTCAAAATATTTTGTGTGTCTGTCCACCACAAACTGCAAAGGATGTTAAAGTTGGAAGATGTTAATGATGGACCTTTGCTTTTTCAATCTACTTTCTTTTGCTTTTATAATACGTGATGAGCAGCTGAGCTACTGGGAAACATCCAGCAGTCCAACCAAAGGTTTATATTCTTCCTTTTTTACACAGGGTGTTTGAAAAGTGAGCAGCTTATAAAAGAAAAGCTTTCGGCAAAAGAGAAGGATCTTTTGGTGGCTTTATTTCTGTTCTGTCAGTTTTTGCTTGATTGTTGAAGGGGACTTTCAGGCATACTTGGACCATAAAGCTTTTATGAATGTCAGAACAATGTAATTGTGGGACATTTAATGTATATTTTCATTGAATTTATTTTTAAGCTGCCAGTTAAAGGAGTAGTTTTTTCCAAGTAGTCAGCTTGGAAATTAATAAAGATAATTATTTTATGTAGTAATGGCTCAAGCACCACCATTCACAAAGCTGCCTCTAGGCTTGTCATCAAAAAGCACAGGTAATGTTAAGTAGATGGTGCAGCTGAAAAATTAATTAATAAAATAATAAATCCCTCCCAAATGAAAATTATAAATATGTGGTATTACTGTGATACTGTTTGCAATTTATAATATGACTGTTTTAAATTAATTATTATTAATAGAACCCTATTGATCACATGCGTTTTTTACCCATGCGATGCTTTTACAGCATAACTCTTGAATGTGGAAAATAGGTCCTTGGTATTGAAGCTACCACTTCAACCTGCGTTTCTCCGTTGATGATTCCTTGGGAATTCATACCGTATGTGAATTATTAGCAGTCTTTTGTTAACATTGCCATAGCGGTAGTTATTACAGTGCTAACAGCGAGAACAATAGGAGAGGGATTCCTGCGTTAGACCACAAAGGGACTAGATATCATTCAGGGGATGTGTATGCTTAGCATACAGATGCAAATTATTGGAAGTTAGATCTGAGGTCGCTGCAGGCATTCATATCATCCTCAAGTTAAAATCTTTTTGGTGAAGGTGAGATCATATATGGGAGGTGGGGTGGTGGTGATGAGAACAGTCCGAGACAAAGAGAAATGGAGTAACCTTTTAGCGTGCAGTGGCTGTCCTCTGGAAAAGATATTTTTAAAGTGCAGAGGTCACTGGGCAATGGAAGCTAAGTGCCTCATGACATATTGTGTGAACACCACGTTGCTCTGTTCCTGCTTGCTGTCGTGTGGTGCTGGAGAGGACAACGTCATGCGAGTGACCACCATAACCAGTTCCAACGACAGAGAACTGCCTGTATGATAATAAGGGTTTAGACTGACTGTGTTTAAGGAAGCTGCATCTGTTGTCCTTCCTCATGACTTTCTTGATGACAGCCTGGCATTGGACAGTTAAGCACAATGACTAAAAGTAGTATTTACCTTTTGGGTTTTTTCTTGTAGGATTTCTCATTTTTATCTGTAAGAAACAACGGAAAACCCTTCATGGCTCGAATGCGTTACTTTGATTTCAAGTAATGAATAGGTTACAGTCCTAGAGGGTGGATGTCCTATAAACTGTGTGTTTCCTGTGACCGAGGAAATACAGATGACTTTCAACTCATCTTTGAAGTGTTGTTTTGCAATACTTTTCCTGGTAGTTATACTATGAAGTTGCATTTCACTGGACTGCAATTGCAGTCTAGTTGTGCTTCTTCTATTTGAATTTTACTTGAATAATTTTTTTTTATTCTGCAAAAAATGAAGAGCACTGTCCATGTCTTAGAAAGGTCATGAAAATGGGGTTTTTCTGAGCTATGACACCCAAGAACTGCTGCATGTTTTTTGAGATTTCAAAGGTGAATGTTACTGCTTACTAGGAAGCAGATAGAGGCACTTCTATCACTGTATTGAACTGAGCATGTGTATGTAATCTTAGATCATTCACTAGATTGCTGAGCAAATATGCAAACTACTTTTTGTATGTGTGAAAACAAATAAAATGGTATAAACTCAAATATTTGATACTACTTTTAGTATGTATTTTCAAGTGAATAAAAAACAAACAACTAGAGCGTGGCTAAACATTGACATCCATCTTCTCCTGTACCAACCCCCTTAAAAAAACAAACTCAACTGTTTGGCTGTATTTGCCAAGATATGTTTGTTAGTGAACAGATATTGTGTTATACTGAGGAGCTTGAGTCTCTTTTATGGCTGATCCTCTGAAAGGAAAATGGAGAAAGATGCAGACTGTCATGAGAAATAAAACATCAGTTTCTTGTCTCTCTTAACCCATTCAAGGAAAAAGCTTATTTCTCCAGTTTGTTGTCCTACAGTTCTGCCTTTCTTCAAAAATCTTTTTTGCTGTCGTAATCCAGTTAGTGACAGACATTTAATAACAACTACATATGCCGTAGTGACATGGTGTGATGTTCATAAAACACTTTTAAAGAAGTGGTTTCCAGCAGGAGGCAATACAGTGCAATGTCTTAAACCAGCAACCACCTATTAACCATCACACCTTGTGGACAGGAATGTTAATATGATTACCGGGCTGGCAGCTGACGCTGACGACTTGCGGAAGTCATTACAATTACTTTTCTTCTGGTTTAGAGAAGAAAGGGGACCTTTTTATCAGTACAGCTTGAAGGAAGTGATTTTTAAAAGCTGAATAAGATGGCTTATAGTTCAGGAGATTGTGTGTTTGATAGGTTTTCAGTCCTTTCATTCTGTAAATTTATTTTTAATTGGGAACAGTCAGCTCCATACAGAGCTTTAAATGTTGAAAGTGTAGAATTTGTTGTTAAGGAAAAACCGTGGTTTCATGGCTGGCAAAGTACCGTCTGTAATAGGCTACTCTTGAAGCAATAACATAACTGGCAAGCAGACCTGGTTTTACAGCTTTGAATAGTTTGATCACATCCTGCTGTGCAGGAACATGCTTATGACTGTTCATGTAAAAAATTGGCACGCACCCAGTTGCTCATCTAAAGCAGCTTTAAGTACCTTTCTCCATTTTGAGGCACTGTTTGGCAACGGGCAGCACTTTATCGTCACTGAAAACAAAAGATGAGAAGCACTATGCTTGACTGCCCATCATTATCAGTTTCGACTAATGACTAATAACTGATAAATGTCTGTACTTACAACAAGCCAGCTTCTTGCTAACTTTTTTTTCTTACATTCTACTCAAGCAGTTTCCCTCATTTTACACCAAATAAAGTGTAGAACTCTGTGTTTGCTGTGATTCACGGGCATTAAGACATTCTCAGCACACATGAGTGAGCGGGTCTTACTGAAGGAAGAGCTATATGAAGCGTAAAAACAGCAAAAGCATATATAAAATGAGCACAATTACTTACAGATCCTGGTCCCTTTATTTGGGCACACTCAGCTGATGGGTTATGATGCCTCATGACTCTTTTCTCTTAGGGCAGAGGTGATCCCTTTGCAACCCAAACCACAGGTTAGTAATTTAAATTAGCCATTTGGTTTTAAACTCTGTGTTTTGGTGCCCTTTGACACTTCCTGGCTAAGGATACCAATCAAGTTCTTGGTTGGCAGGAGCACAGTTGAGCGTCCTCCCAGCTGCTCTGCTAGGATGCTTCCCCTGCTGCCTTTCTCCTTTTGCCACTGATATTTGGGAGCAGGAAAAGAAAAGGTAGGACATTATTCACAGTGGCTTGAGAACCAGGCAGCTGCTGTGGGGTACTGGTGATTTTGGTCATGGGCTTATTTGAGGAGAGAATTGAAGGCAAAGGGGATGTTTTTTGTAGTATGAGGATCCAAGGACCATGCTGGTTCACTCTTATGGCTTGTTCCCTTTGGGCAGGCAACAGCAAGTTCCTGTTGCCCTCATTTGCAGCGCTTTGCTCTGAGAGGTAGCAGAAGAATGTGCATGAGGAAATTACTTGCCAGCAGGATGGTTAAAGAGAGAGAGATGGACTGTCTGCAAGATGCTCCTCTTGCCCTGCAAATTTAGTCCTGATGGAATTAGATGGAATAAAATATAGACTAGGTTTTAAAAAATAATAATAATTTGAGATTTAACATTAGAAGTTGCACTGTGACTGCAGGGAGGAAAGAAACAAGAGTTGAAGAAATGCATGTCAGTTCAAATCAGTGGCCTCAGGTATCTGATACCTCACAGGTATCTTTTCTTTGGAGGTAATGCTGAGTAGAAGGGATCCTTAGGAAAGATCATGAAAAGCCAAGTTACATAAGCAATTGCTGTGATTAACAATATTAGTTCTCTATTTGAATGTGTTGCACTGGAATGGTGCTTTAGAATGTCACATTTCATTTCCTGTGTGACCTAAAGATAATCCTTTGACTATCTAAACCCATGTTTTAGGAAGTCCACGTTACACTGAACATAGTTAAATCCAGATTTTCTTCATTATTTTTCAGAATAAACCAAGTGAGTGTCACCGGTTACAGAATTTTCAAAGCACCAAACAGAGCCAGTGAGTGCTGTAGTTGGGAGGCGTGGAGTAAAACTACTGGGAATGATGCTGAAGAGCG
>NW_010398423.1:28369-62429 GCF_000710305.1 Buceros rhinoceros silvestris
GAGCGTCAAGAATCTTTTGCATTTCACAAAAGGGCAGGTTATTCTCTACTTGGCTGCTTACTCCTAAAAGCAAACCTAGCTTGAAAAATTATAATAATTCTCTACTTTCTGAGACTTTCTGATTCTCTACCTTGGACATATTCATGCTAGCTGGAGCATGAGTATTTTCCAGGGGAATATTCAGTTAAATATTTGGCTACGTTCAGAAGATGTATGAAGTATTTTTTTCCTCTGAAGCAGAAATTTTAGTCCACTGGAGACAAAAATAGAGAAGAAACTGGCCAAACGGAATTCTCTTGATGTCTCTGTTTTGGGTTTTCTGATTTGTGTAGACTGTCCCCCAAAAGAATTACTACCTGTTTAGTCTTTTGTCCTGGTGCTCTATTTCCTTTGATTAGTGTAACTCTCAATTCTCAAGGCATTAAGAAAGTTCAGGAGAGGTGTGTTGGTCAGGCAGGATGATAGGAGAAGATCTGGGGACATTACATGGGTGTATCTGTAGTGTCAGTTGGTCTCATATTGATGTAGCAGAGGTGGTGATTTCTCTGTAGGCAGCTACCTGTTAGTAGGGTGTGAAACTCCTTTGGGTTTCACTGGAGTCAGAATTTCCGTACTGTGAGTATTTTGCAGCTTATTCCTTAGTTTGAATTTAGCGAGGCTTTGGTTTCATGAGGTCTTGTAGTTTTTTGAGTTGATGCTTCTCCCAGCTGGGAGTGCAGGTCACTTGGTAGGTCAGTGGTGGGAGGAAGAGGGGCATCCAAAGGAAATTACCCTCAGGGGCTCTTCTACTGAACTTCTGTATTTAGTCCATGAATGCTAAGCATGAGTCAATATCTAAATGTTAATGCAGTGTTTCCTTGAAGAGGGGGATTACGGTTCGTCATTTTGAACTTCTGAAGTGAGTTTTTAATTGATACTACATTTCTTCTTTTTACTGCCATAAGGTTTTGGCTGAAGGATGCCCTGAGACACACCATTGTTTGCATTGTTAAATCACCTGTTGTTCCTCTGCAAACAGTGTGTTGTGCAGAATTCAGAAAATACATGTCTGCATAGTGTTTGAGGGCATGATCAAGCTTTGTGATTTAATCGTAAACTTTAATGAATTTCCAGTTCAGCATTCATCTTCTTTTCAGATCCTAGAAACTCCTCAACCCTTTGGAAAGGACAGTAAATTTGCATGCAAGCTTGTTTGATTAATTGCTATTTGACTCATCTATCGTGGTGCTAAGCTCTAGGTTCACACAGCTTAGACTTCCAAACCAATTTCTAGAATTAATTTAAATATTTAATGTCAAAACCCTAGGATGAAAGCGAGGAAAAATGTTTTGTATGCTTATTGATTGCCTGTTTCAGTAGCAACGACCCATAGAGGAAATTTCCAATGTGGTACAAGCAGAATTAAAATCGTATTCCCTCTGTAGAGGAGACTGAATCGCTGTGCATGCAGCAAGTCCGATAGGTACCAGAACTATTACAGAGTTACCTAAAGTAAGTTTTCAACGGTACTTAATGCTTCACAGCTTCAAGTTAGGTACCGAGTGCTGAATCAGATTTCAGTTTGCTTCCCTGTTGGATAAACATCTCTGATTTTCTTAAAAATAAATGCAATTTAAAATCCATCTAAGTGTTTCATATTGAAAGCTGTTTTTCTTAGGCATCTTCTTCCTAAGAAATTTTTCTGCAAAAATACTTTGTTATTTTGGATACCCGGATGAGTTTGCATACAAATTCTTTTGACAGGTGACAAACAAGATTTTTGTGGTTTGTGTTTATAGTTAATGTGGAGTCTGGAAAGGTCTGGCCTGTGTGTTCACTTCCCTCCTTGCTATTGCCCACTTGCCACTTCTTGAACGTTCACAGTTGAAGCTTAGTGGTTGATTATGTCTGTATTAGCAAGTAGCGTGAAGAAAAGAGGATGGATCTGGAGTACAAAATGGTTCTCAGCATCTGACACATCCACATTAATATGTTTCAGGGGGGACGGGGGGGAGGTGTTGCATTTTTTTGTTTTGTTTTGTTGGGGTTTGTTTGGTTGTTTTTTACCTTGGACTAGCTTTAGTCTAGTCCTGTGACCAATTTATGTCACTAGGTACATTCCTGGAGTGCTTCTTGGTTTTAATCAAACAAGGAATCCAGGTCATGTTCTCAGATAACAAAACAAAGCATGAGAAGCATAGACAAGTGAGAGAAGTCACGAATTGCACCTCCAATGCAAAGCAGTGTGCAAATTGTGTTACTTGAATGCAAATTTCTGAGAGTCATTGAGAACTCCAGGTAAAAATTGAAAGCTTTGTTATTTATAAGTATAGAAATGGAAAAAATCCATTTAATCCAAGAAAAT
Organism: Buceros rhinoceros silvestris; assembly: GCF_000710305.1. Classification (NCBI taxonomy): domain Eukaryota; kingdom Metazoa; phylum Chordata; class Aves; order Bucerotiformes; family Bucerotidae; genus Buceros; species Buceros rhinoceros. Next base: position 30,714 of record NW_010398423.1, read on the forward strand.
ATTTTATAAAATAGTTATGTTAAATCTCTGCCAGTGTATTACGTGTAATTAAGGATAAAAGTTGGATAACTTCAAGAAGGAGAATCAGATTTATTATAAAAATAAAATAAATACCTGAAGGGAAGTAAAAGCTATCAGTGTTCTTGGAAAGAGTATTCCAGTAAGTTTGCATTCAGCCTTTTGACTTGGAAAATTCTTAGAATACTTTATATGCAGACTTCTGTGTGAAGATTTTGGACCTGTCCACAAGCCATAAATGAACTTGGTTCTTTCAAGGAGAAATAGGTTTTGGACTAGTAGCATAGATCACAAATAAAACGACACGCAGAATGAGAGGTTTGGATTTAACTGGGCAGTGGAGATATCTTCGAAGAACAGCAGCCAGTCTTTACTGGTGATGGTGCCACTACTATGCCATCAGTAGCTGACTAAGAATATTGTGGGACAAGGAGCTAAGAATGAAGAGAGCTGCTTTTTGTTGGCTTTGTTTCTGGTTTTTTCCCAGAATCCCTAAAGTGAAATATTGACCTGTCTTCTAGCATCACAATACCCTCCACAGTCATCCTTATTTCAACCCGTGTGTTAAGCGATAGAGGAAAGTGACGAGTAAGGAAGTTTAGGTCTGAGAATGTAAAGAAAAATTACTGGAGTGATGATAAGCTGGTTACTCATTTTCAGTGGAAGGGTAGATAATGGTGACTGAAATGTAGGACTTAATAAACATTTTTTTTTTTCCTGTGGTTTCTTTCTAGGTTTTTAATTGTTTTTAAATGAATAGGTAACAATTACCCCAACACCAATTTTCCCTGTTGTTTAGGTGTGGACATTGTGAGCTTTTGTTTGGTTGTGAAGCCCTTAATCAATTTCTGGAAGTCCTCAGGCTTGATGAAGTTATTTTACGTATTCTGGTCTAAAATGTGTCGTGGCCCTGACAAAAGAAATGGAACAAGAAAATCCATCAATATTCTCTTTATGAAAGAAAGATTTCACAGTAGCAATAACTTATCTGTGCCTTGTTCACCAAGTGTGCCTACATTTGTTTGTTGTATAGCTTTACTGTTTCGTGCTTCAGATGGTGAGTATCTAGGATTTACCCTCTTTTCCATGTTCTGTTTATTCACCGTTAATTATTTTTCAAGCTGAGTTACTTGAGAAGAAGAAAAATTTAGCTTCCATTACCCTTTATTGCAAATGAAGGACAGACTTTCCTATTGCTCAGGGTCTGCGTGTGATTGTACAGTGCTGTTGTCAGGCAACTTATTCACGCTGTCTGATGTTAATTTTTTTTGCCATTCTTTTCAGTAGTGTTTTGGAAGAGCTTATTGTTGAGTGTGCTGTGGGTATACACAAAACATCGCATTCTGATTTATAATTTACTTTTGCGTTGAATGTACTTTTTTAAATAACACAATTCCAATATAGAGAAATACTGACAGGCCCTTAAGAAGCTGTGATTTTTTGAAAAGTATCATACTTCCAGCTATTACCAAAAAAAAATGAACTGTAGATGAAGAACAGTAATAAATCATAAAACTATGACAAGTCTGCATTTCTGAAGTTATCAGTGATACAGAATACAGCAAGTGACTAACTACAGGATATTTCATCAGTGTAAGGTAATGGAGCAGGATAATCGGCTTCTGAATTTATACTTTCTGTTGTGGAGAGTTTTAATATTACCTCTAGTTAATTAATTAGCATTTACAAATGTAAATCTCAGTATATCAACCAGGGTTCTGCTGCAGTTGCTGGTCATCTCTCAGTTACACTCAGTTGTTTATTTCTTAATTAGCTGTAACTCTTTTCTCTGCCATCTGCAGAGGTATCACCAAAGAGTAGATAAACCTCCAAAACCTGAGTAAAGTACTCAGAAAGCAGCTATGAACACTTTGCTCCTAGTTGTCTCCGGAAATGACTCGTCACCTACAGGTAAGATTTCCTTCCAAGTCGTGTTGTAATCACTGTGAGGAACTTCAAACCTCAGACAGGGGTTGGATTACAGAGCCCAGTAACGTTAGGAAACCATAGATTTTACTCTTTTTTGCCTGAAGGAGCTCTGTGGTGTTCAGGACAGGAGTGAACACCAGGCTTCGCTGTGAGTTTACCTCCCTCATCTTCTGTAACATTGAGACGAAGTAGTCTTTCTCACTGTGCAAGCATTTTTTCAGCCTTGCTGCTTGAGGTCCCATTCCCAATCTAAACATTATGAATTTAACTGAGTCCCAGTCGGCAAAACTACTCTTGAAAATCTCACTGTGAAAATTAAAGCATCCAGTGCCAGCCACCCAGAAGCAGCAGCAAAATCCTTATTAATCCCTTGTGCTAAATAGTCCTATCAAGCTGCTTTCTGCTGTGGGGCTAGCCAGCAGCTGGGTATCTCGTTCCGTGTTCTCTTTCTGTTGAGTGTGTTGTCTTCAATGGTATCCAGACACCTCTCAGCAGTAGTCGTGCATTTTACCCGTTCTGTTTGTTTTGGCAGACAGGCCCATCGCTTTGCTTTCAAAAGTTGTCATAACATTCTTCTATCTTGTGTTTTTCTTCAATTTTTTTGCTTCTTAGGGTGTCTTACCCTCTACACACAAGGGATGGAATTGCCAGCAAGCTTTGGGCCTGGGTGAGGGCAGTGTTGGTAACTGCACATGTCAAAGGCAACTGGTTGTAGATTTCAGCATTTCTGCTTTGCAGTGAGATGGCTGAAAGCTTTCAAGTGGCAGTTAACTCAAAGCTGCGTGGTCAGTCCTCTGCAGGAGGGTGCGTCGATGTGGGTAGCTAGTCACATCGATCCCTGTAAAAGATGTCAGTGAAGCTAAAACTAAATTTTGTAACAGAGATAAATCTTCGGGTTCAGGCACTACTTAGTATTTGAAAAGTCCTATTCATGTACCAAAACCATACATCCGTTTCTCAGGATTACTGAATCGGAGCAATATGGAAAATCTAAATGTGTGGGTTTGGTTTACTTGTGCAGACCTTTTGTTTACTTTCTTAAACATGTCTTTGTCTTCTGTGTATGATTTATTTTAAGCTTGTGCAAAGCCGATTAATTTCTTGATTTTTTTAAGGAATATTTTTGTTCTATTTTTCAGTGCAACTTTGAAAAAATGTCTGAGATATGAATTTTATATATTTGCTGTTACCTGCGTCTCTGTATTGGTGAGAAAGAAACTGATTTCACAAGATTTATAATTAGTTTCTCAATTTTCACACTTATTCTCAGAGTGTTTAAACACTGATATTAATATTCCTTTCAGATAGTTGCAGTCTTTAGTATCAAAGTTTCCTAAAAAAGCATGTTGCTTCCATGGAGAAGAGCAAATCTCGCTGAATCGGGTCATTTATTCAAAAAAACGTTTCTCGTTCCTGACGTATCAGCAGAGCTTTGTCTTTTCACCTGCTTGACTAGCTGATTTAGTTTGTTCTAGTCTCTAGTTTAAAGTAGCTTCTATTACATGTTGAAGAGGTTTTGGGAGAACACATCACACAACGAAAAATTGAAGAACTGCCACTTCAGCAACTGATGGCTCAATTGAGAGCACAGTATTTATCAGGACAAACAGTGTACCATGAAGAACACCTGCAGTCCCACAATTACAGTATCTGAATAAAGAAATTATAAAACCGTGGCGTCTGTACAGTGGTCCATGATACCTTTTTCTCAAATACTGTGATGATATTTTAAAAATGGGCCAGAAATCTTTCCATCCTTTTGTACAGTAAATGCCAACTTAATGTTTAGACAATAGTCCTGTTTGCGTATGGATTTTAAGAAAATCCATGGAAAGTCATTTGAAAACCAGCTCATTAGAATGACAGATCGTTTTCCAGATTTTGTTTTCTTGTCAACTAAAATTGGTTGTGTTCAATTAAGCAGGATTACACTCTCTAAAAACACACCTTTGTCAGCAAGTGAGTGCCTTGCGTGTATCTGAGAATCCAATTCCTCATTTCTAGGTCTAGTGGGAAGATCAGGCTGTGAATGTTTCTTTCTGAAATTTCTCCTTTTCATACACCTTCCACACCTTCACTACCTCCATTCTACTATGAGTATTTTTTGAGTACCAACACTGCAGATTCTTCACCGGGGGTGGGGGAAGGGCTTTAAACAAACGCAGTTGTCAGCTATCTGTCATGGTTGTGTGAGGTGTTTGACAAGTTGTCTCTTGGCCACGGGACATCTAGTTGTAATAGAACCGTCTCCTCTTCTGAGGAGCCAGCAAAGCACGTGGCCACAGGAAGCGATAGCTCCATATCGTTTGGTTTAGTCAGTAAAGCAAAGGATTTGGGTGTAGTAATTCCAGTTCTGACATGATCTTGTCAGTTGATGAAGCTTCTTAGAAAACTGTGCTAATTTCTCATCCCATAAAACAAGGAAGTCCTATTTACTAACTTCATTTAAGTGTTGGGTAAAGTGATGAGTCAGTGTTTATCAAGAGGTATAATTCCACCAAACACTGGTATAATTAAAGAGTTATTAAGAAGAATCACATAATAAAAAGACTATTTATGGGAACAGGATGAAGCAAAAATGTAGACAAAAATGAGACAGTGCGGTAGAATGGCCCTCACATGGGCCAAGGTGAGAACTGAGAATTAGAGTATGTGCATGTTCTGCTGTGCAAAAGAAAGGAGGAAAGCTGCTGCATTTGAAGGAGAGTCTAAAGAAACTGGAGAGGAAGACTTGCGTCTAAAAAAAGTAAAATAGCTAGTGAAAAATAAAGCTCATAGCTTTCTGAAATGTGTGTTCCTTCCTTATTATTAAGAATAGTCTTTTATAGTCCTTTTATAGTCTCTCTCATTAAAGATATTAAAAAATCATTTAAACATGGTCCTGGGCAACTGGCTTCAGGTGACCCCACTTGACCAAAACTGCCCTGCAAAATAGTGTGAAAATGAGTATGTGGGTGTTGCACTGACTGGGAAAACAGATGGTAAGACCGTAAGTCAAAGAAGATCAGAACAGTGTTTTAATATTCAGCTGCTCTGGCTGGCTTCTTAAGGGCCTTCTTACAATACTGTTTACTACTCAACCAGAGTAGAAGCTATTTCTGGAAGTCAGACAGCTAGTTCAGTCCTGGTTCTCTTGTGAGTAGTATGCTAGTACATGCCCTGCTTTAATGGCAAATGTAGGCCAAGATCTCTTTGGTGTCATGTAATTTTTTTTCTTTAAATGTTTTTAAAGATGTCAAGGTTAGTTACTCTGCATTATTTTCTGTGCAGAGGTTTGTGCTCTGAAATTGTCTTTGAATCTCCATGCTGGAATTGCTACCATGCATTAAAAGTAAAACTGATCCTAGTCTAAGTGTTACTGTACTGACAGACCTTTATTCAATGATTTAGAATTTAGCTAATAAAGATTTACTTTTTGTATTTTTGTTATTGCTTTTAAAAGAGAGCCTTGTCTCTTGGATGATCTTTCTCTCTTATAATAAAATTCTAATTAGTATTTTCCATTTGCTGAATTATTTGGGAGGATTGGTAATTCCCTTTGCTTTTTGATTTATCACACTGACATGCAAACTGTATGAAGTTCATTGTACTGTGCCAGTTTCTAGTGTTTCTACAACTCTGTGGTGGGACATGTCTGTGAGGAAGCATACTAACCTTGCCTACTACTCGTCAGCTTACATGCTTAGTTTATACATTATTTATTAGACTTAGAGGCCTGAAATTAAAAACTTGAATTAATAATGTGACTCCCATGTAAAACAGAAGTCACTTATTTCTATATGACAGGCAATTAGGAAAAAGCCCCGCTCTTAGGTTAGTTGAATGCATTTTTGCTTAATTTCACACTCAGTACAGCCTCAGGAATAACAACCTCCGGGTTGTGGGTTTATGTTCTGGTTAGGAATGTTTAACTCCGGGTTGTGGGTTTATGTTCTGGTTAGGAATGTATTGTATTAGGAACAGTGTGGCCAGCAGGACTGGGGAAGTGATTGTTTCCCTGTACTGGGCACCGGTGAGGCCACCCTTCGAATACTGGATGTTTTGGGGCCCCTCGCTACAGGAAAGACATTGAGGTGCTGGAGCGTGTCCAGAGAAGACCAACAAAGCTGGTGAAGGGTCTGGAGAGCAAGTGCGATGGGGAGCAACTGAGGAACCTGGGGGTGTTTAACCTGGAGGAAAGGAGGCTCAGGGAGCCCTTATTGCTCCCTACAACTACCTGGAAGGAGGTTGGAACGAGATGGGAGTTGGTCTCTTCTCACAAGTAACAAGTGATAGGACGAGAGGAAATGGCCTCAAGTTGTGCCAGGAGACATTTAGGCTGGGTATTAGCAAAAATTTCTTCACAGAGAGAGTTGCGAAGCCCTGGAACAGGCTGCTCAGGACAGCAGTGGAGTCGCCATCCCTGGAAGGGTATAACAGACCTGTTGGCATTTAGGCTGGATATTAGCAAAAATTTCTTCACAGAGAGAGTTGCGAAGCCCTGGAACAGGCTGCTCAGGACAGCAGTGGAGTCGCCATCCCTGGAAGGGTATAACAGACCTGTTGGTGTGGTGCTGAGGGACATGGCTTAGTGGTGACCTGGCAGTGCTGGTTTATAGTTGGTCTTGATCTTAAAGAACCATGAAGTGACCCTGTTACATGGCTTTAGCCACTCCCATAAAGTTTCCACCTGCAGAATCTGTCAGCACCTTACTGTTAGCAGAGCTGTGGTCGTCCAGTGGCACAGCCAGCACAGGAACCCTTCTTGAATGACCTGTGAATCACACAGAGCTCAAGAACATCACATTTTCCTTTCTCTTCTTCTCCTAGCACGTTTTTTATAATGAATGTCATTGATTAGGAAAATCTGTGTGTGCTGAGCTCTTTGAGGAGTAGATCAAGCTTGTCTTGATCTTTGAAATGTCATCACTGAAAGGAAGTGTAAGAATATATAGAGAATGGAGTTGGGTGGGTGAGTACCACAGGGCTCCTCAGTGCTGTTGAGTAGCTGCACACGTAAGGATTCTTAATGTGAAGAGTGGAAAGAGTTAAATTTTATCGTCTCGAGTTTTCTAACATTTTCTATCCACTTACAGTTCCTTTAACTATTCAAATGGAAATAAATGGAAGCTTGTTTTGCTGCATTTTGAAGTGCTCAGAAATAGAAAGGGAGAGGAATGGTAGGAGGAACCCAAGTCACATATACAGCAGATTATCTGCCTTAACGCTGCAGTTTCCAGCTGGCTCGTAGTGACAAGGAGGACAAAAACGTTCCATTTGTATTTTGATGCATTTCTTTTTGTGGCTCCTGAGGGAGCAAGACACCATTGCACTGCTGCAGAAAAAATGGTGTTTACATTTAGGAGTTTCTCTTACTAATAGAATATAAATTTTTAAAGATACATCTATTTCTGAGGCCTGAGCTCTACAAAAGCACTTCTCTTTCTTGAAATCCCAGTAGTCCTGAGCTGCTGGGCATTGTATAAATAATCACTTAAACACATTTGTTGATGGTTTGCCAGAACTTTGAAGAAAAGTCTTTTCTTTCAGAGGTTAGAAAGCCTTAATTCAAAATTATAATTTAATGGAAAAATCCTTCTAGTGATTATTATGTAGAAACTCATTTATTTCTATATTTCTTTTAAAATTATTTTTTTAGAAGAAAAAGGATAAAGGCTATTTATATAAATGTAAGTGCTTCCAAACATCTGCAGTTCAAAGTACATAATTCACAGTGACACCAAAGGTTGGTTTGTGTTTTGACTGGATGACTTTGGTATTATTTTTGTCTGCAAAGGAAAGAGTTGTGCAGCATCCAAGTGGTGCAAGATGTTTGCCTCTCCAGAAATCGTGATGAATTTGGGACAAGGGGTAGACTGTTAAAAAAAAAAAATATTGAGGGGAAGGGGAGAGAAGGGCTGTTGAACTGAGAACGCTTGCATTCCATTCGGCATCTCTGAGCTGGGCGCTGCTCTGAAGTGCAGATCATTATAAATGAAGTAAGAAAAGGTGAACAAAGTAATGAACTAAGAGAAGAATCCCTTGAAGTTTTGGTTTTCTTCACGTTGTTGTTTATTGTATTCACATTTCCACAGATGATGACTTAAAAAATACAACGGGTGAAAAAGTAGCCACGTTTCTGCATGTTTGGTGTCTAGAATAATTGTTTGTCAGTTATTCGTTGCAGTGCATATATGTTAACTAATTTCAAAATGCATCTGCACTTTATCACTTCCAAAAGCATTACGCTGTGTAGTAGGAGGATCTTGGTGTCTCATAAGCTCCTCTTTTAACGGTGTTCATGCATTTTCCATCAAGATATGGTGTGTCATTTAATTTCCTAATGAGCATTTTATTTAAAATGGATAAAGGAAAAAATGCGTGTTGGAAGACAGTTCGTCTGCCATTCAGGTGAACTCTCCTTTCCCATCGTTTGGAGGACATAAACCCTTTTCCCAAGCTATTCAGTAGGAAGTAGGTTCTCTTTATTTCTCACGACTTCAGTGGTTGAGATGCCAGTTCAGCAAGGTCTTCATGCGTACAAGTCCACAGAATGTGGTAGAGTCCTCGCTGTTTGAAGTGAAGGCCCTGATGTGCAATCCAATAGTTATGGGCCAGCTGACCCCTGTTAAGTGACTGCACACTCACTTCTTACTTTTGTCGGACTTGAATAAAAAACACATTCCCTTAAATTTAATGACAGAATGAAGCTGTTTGTGGGAGGCTGTGGTTGTGTACAAGATGCAGAGAGCACAGAAGGCTGACTGGTTGGGATCAGCTCAGACCACCACCCTGACCCCACTCAGGCCATAGTCCAGGCTTCAGGAAGAGAACAAGAACTGGGCAAGCACTCCAGTACCTCCACCTACATACGTGGTCTCGCCTGTTTACGCCCGTGCTGATTCTTACGATTATAAGCATGGCAGGTTTTGACGAGGACCCTAGATGAACAAGTATATTTTGATAAAATCCTAATTTGTGCATGCACTAATTGGATGGGACAAGCAAATGTGATTCAGAATTCGGGAAAGAACTTTGTGCAGAATTTATCCTTCTCTTAGTCCTAGTACATCGGTTTGATTAGACTTTGACCCTCGCATCTGTGTGAACAGGGACAAATCAATTCCTTTTTCTTCCTAGTGCATAAAATGGCATAACGTGCTGACTCTTTTTTTTCCTCTAGCATATTGCCATGAGTTCAGGAGGGGTTAGTTTGGATTCCTTTTAATGAAAGATGATGGAAAACATTGTATGTTATATAGTAATATCAAAAGCAAATATAGATGTAACAGCATTGAATAGCCACCAAGGCTGCATTTGTGGTAAGGAAGTGCTACAGTTTCCCGTTCTGTTCAGCTTTAGGTGTTGTTCCTCAGCCAAGGAGTGTCACAGTCCCCTTTCTGTGGGTCAAATACAACATGAGTAATGCACCTGACATTACTGTCTAGTTCAGTGAGATGAGAGCGAGGGACCCGGGAGCAGCAAAACATTTATGTCTCTTTGAAAGCACGTGGACAGGCTGATCGACCTCAGCAGTGCAGAGTTAAATATGCTTCTCCATGATGCCTCTGGGGATAAGTCTTATCTTCATAGAAACAAACTGCACAGGACCAAATGGTTGGGGCAGGGAGTTGCTGTGCTCGATGTTAATGCTTTGCTGTATTCCGTCTTTGTCCCTGTGGAAGTTATTTCCCCAAAGGCTTGCAGATTTTTCTGTACTCTTGTGTAATGTCTGTATCTTTTACTTTCAGAGCACTTCACTAAAGAACCATGTTGAGTCATGATCAAAAAATAACTTAATCAGTCTGCCTAGACATGGCAGGCACCGTAACAGCATGTTAACGTGTTTTAAGTGCAAGTTGGAGGAAATACTGAACAGCTGACAGCATCTGAAAGGTGGTTTGTTTATACACATGCTAAAGTTATGTTTGATATGATAATGCTACCTCATTTGCTAGTAAAGGCCAAACACTGTTAAGTGGTTTTCTGCATTGATTTTTCTATCTTCTGAAATACTCGATTCATTTTTAACCATCTTTACTCCTTCTGCACACCTGGAACTAGCACCATCTTTTAAAGGTCTCCTTCTGAGGGACCCTCAAGGACTCTTCTCGGTGATAATCTCCTGGTCTACTGCTTGAGCTCTCCATCAGTGTCCGCTTTAGCAGGTGCTCCTTTTTGCAGTTGTCTGGATTTTCTCTGTGCCGTTCTCAACCCTCCCACCTGCATAATCACTGAAAGGGGTCAGCCTATGCTGGGGGTTGAACCAGTGCCTCTCACAAACCTCCTCGTTCAGCTGAGTCATGTTGTCTGCTGCTCGTTAAAAAAGGCTCACCAGTAGCCCGTTGGTTTAGATTGGAAGATGGGAGGGAAGGGCAGGTTTACTTCCTGACTCTCCTTTCTTGCCTGGCTGAATCTCTTCTTATCCCTTTGGTATGTTACCTGCTTTGCTTTTTGTTTTGCGGCTTAGCTGCCTGTGCCATATTCTGTGCTGGGCACAGGAGTATTTGTTGGAAAGACTGAGTGCCGTTAGAAAAGCACAGCCAGGTTGCACTGTTGAAATGTGGATAAAGAGAATATTAAGTTTCTGCTGCTGGGAATGGATGATGTTGTAGTGAGAACTGTAAGGTTGGACACTGCTGGTTGTTCGAGGAACAGGAGTAGGCTTAAAGAGGTTCACTTTGACCAAGTATGTTGTTACCTGAATGAAGCTAGCTAAGGTAGGAGATTTTTTGAGGGAAATATATTCAGAGAGAAGAACAAACATGAGGGTTTGAAAGAAGAGAGGAAGCCTTTTTCTGCTTGGGTTTGGGGTGGGTTTTTTGTATCTTTAGTATTGCCTTTCTGGCTACAGAACTCTGAATGCGCACAGTAGACCACGCAATGAAGCCGGTTCTTGGTGGATTGTTGTGTGAAACCTTTATAAAATTATATGTTACCATTTGTGAGGCTTAAATATCCCTGACTTAGCAAAGTCTTCAGCGTTCTGATCAAGGCATGTTCTCCCTGACATCTCTCTACACTGCTCTCGCTTTCCTGGATGTAATCGAACTATCTGAGGTAGCGAAGTAGTTTCCTCAATTAACAGTCCATCTTTCATAAAGGGTTAGATTTGTGGGAACTTCCATTTAAGTGCATAATTACACCTCAGATCAGGTGTTTAGGCATCCTGCGCTGCACATTTTGTCTCTGACTTTAAGGGGATTCTGTTTGAAAGTTTCCCAAGTGTGAATTTTCACAGGTTTGGGATAACAGGATTTAGACCTTCTTATTTATAATATTTAAAATGAAACGCTTCCTTTAGCTTTCAGCTTTCTTAAAAGGATACATCCAACATTTCCTTTTTTCTAGTACTGAATTAGACGATGTCTTCTCCTCACTGTGCTCCAAAAAGTATTTTTATGTATGTTTTTAGAAGGAAATCCAGTTTCTTACTTGCAGCTGTTGGCATTTTAGAGCCTTGGAGTGAACCAATAAAAACACATGTTCTTTTAAAGAACATCTATTTTTACTGGACCTTGCAAAGAACCAATGGCACAGAATTCAAAAAATGTTGGCTTAAATGAATAGAAGGGCTGCATTGTTTTAAACTCTATTTTTAAAACTCTACAGCAAGATTACATGGAAATTTCATTTGCTTTTGTTCTTGTGAAAAAGAGTGCTTGCTTTCAGAATGCTGCTTTCATGTTTTAAAAGTAGATCAGGTATCAAAGTGCTGTAGAGAGTAAAATTTCAGTAAGTGTTGACATTTAAGAGTGTTATTATAATACTTCCACAAATAGGGGGATAATAATAATAGGATAATTAAAGATTTTACTTCCTTCACAGCTAGGAATAAGTACACTTTGATTGACAATTCAGAACATCTTCTGGTAATACACCGTTTCCAACATATTAATACTCTCGTGTGCGCAGGTCAAATTAAATCGCCATTTTTTTCACCCTCAAAATGCATTCCATCAGTGTGCTGGTTGCATATGCTGGGGCGGGGGGGTGGGTTGATATCAACATTCTTAGTGGAAATTAAATTAAAGCTGAATTACAAAATGCTGCCAAGATTGATGTGAAGGTAATCATGTCACGGTTGACTTGATAGGGAGATCCGTCCATTTTACATTACTTGTGTGGCATCCTTCTTGTGCATGCTCCATGTGCTGCATGAAGTGGAGAGCAGGGTAAGAGTCATACCCTCAGTTGTGTAACCTGCCCTGTACATCATGATCTTTTTCCACAGCTGGCTTTTGTCCTGAGCATATATTCACTTCTCTTTGAGAGCCAAGAGACTAGAGTGAACATAAATCCATGTTTCTGAGGTAGGTTGAGATGTTGGCCTTTCTAATAAAGCCTGCAGTGAGATTGGGAATTCCAAAGCTCTATTTTGAGGAAGAGCATTGACAAAGAAGAAAAGCGAGATGCCTTCTGATCTTACATGATGTGAAGTGCTATAATAATGCCTGAAGGAGTCACTGATATTAGTTTTTTAAATGGTGTTTAGATTGTGTATAGTAGAAGAAAAAAGCTACTCAAGGAAAAAAAAACGCAAGTAATCTGGGTTTAGTTCTTCGATAGTTTTTCTTAGCACTGTTATGTCTGCATTTTCGTGCTGGACATAGAAAAAGAATTATAGATATTATTCTGTGATTTGTGACTTTTTTGGTGTGTCTACAATAAATGTCTCAAGTCTGTAAAAATATTTGCAGTCAGATGCATTTTAACTTTTTTGCTGCATTTCCCTGTTTTATGGGAAAGTTTCTTTTTTTTTCTTGCAATAAAAATGAAACTGTGCATTAAGGAACTTTACAACAGGCAGTGAGAGAATGCACTAAGCCAGAGAGATTTGCTGCCTTTAAAATAAGTAATCCTATTAGAAATGAGCCTGGATTTCTAACACAACTAATGAAATACAACAGGTGTGTGAGTTGAATTTTTTTATAGTACTGTTGAACACTGACATTTACTTAAAACAGTCAAATATAGGATTGAATCATTCTAGTTTATACACTATACCTGATGCGCAATACGTTGTTAAGGACTTATTTTGTGGTTTAGTGTATGTATGGGTATGTCTTCATTTAAAATGTCTTGAGATCCTTTAGTCCTTCTTATTTTACTTAGACCAAGTTATGATTTTTGCAGTCTACAGCTCTCTGTTTCATGGTTTTTCTATTTTCTAGAGTTGGGTGAGCCACGTTTCATGGTCCCACATACTGAATTGCTCAGGAGTGGGATGTATACACTTGATGGGAAGCTCAGTTCTGTGCCTCCCATAGTCACTAAGGTAGCAGCAGAGACTGATGTTTCCAGGTCTTTCATTTGCTTACACTGGCTTATAGCGCCATTCTCATTCCTTCCTTACTAGTGTTTTCAGAAAGTGTTTCTTAAAATAGTTTTATCAATGAATTGTCTTTTGTTCCAACAGAGTCTATCAGCTGTAGGGTTTGGTGGTGATATCCAAACTACTTGCTTGTAACATACTGTTTTAAAAGCCCCTCCTAATATTGCTGTTTTACCCTAGTTCCAACAGTTGTTCCCCTACATCGTCCTGGTACTTCATCTATTTTGGTTTACTTTTTTTTCTTTGTAAAACAGTTTGGGGTTTTTTTATAATACAATGAACTATCTGCTCTCAACTAATTGCTCTTTCGAACCAAGGTAACTGAGCAAGATCTCTTACAGCTACCATAAAAAACAGTGGAATATCATTTATCTCGCAATTTGCAGATCTTTAATTTTTAAAATAGATGTTTGGCTGACATGTATGCTCACAGTAGCAAATATTAAATTTTTCATTCTTTGTCATTAAGTTAAATATTTAAACAAAACAGTCTTAAAACTTCTTTTTCTTTTTCCAAGGTGTTGTGTGTGTGTTTGGGAATTACAGTAATCTCTTATTGTGAAAAATACAAGTATAACAATTACATGTATATTTTCTAATAAAAAGCTGGGTCCTAGGTTTGGGAGGAGGGTCTTTCATTTGCTTGTAGAATAAAAACATGTATTGCTTCTCTTATCCACTTATTACATAAAAGCCAAAATTTCTCTTTATATTGGCATTACGAGGAGAGGAACTGCACCTGACCTCTTTAAGACCTTTTTAAACATTCTGCAATATGTCTTTATCTGATACTAATCTTTTTTTGGGTGCACAATGGAACCAGGAAGAAACTGAATGATGATGTATATTGAAAAAACATAGCTCTAGTACTGCTCTGTGATTGTAACTTGCTTTTGTCTGATGCTTTCACTACTGCAGAGATGGTGATGAGGTTATTTACGTTAATTCATGTGGCTTGTTGAAAAAAAATGTGCCCACACTCCTCTACTTAATGGGATTCTTTCCTCGTTGCAGTGCAAACGGCTAGAGCAGGAGCTTCATCATCTGAAAGAGCAGAACCAGACTTCAGCAAACAACACGAGACATCTGACTGCTGAAAACAATCAAGAACGTGCTCTGAAGGTAAATCTCCATTTCTTCTTGCAGGCAAATTAAGGTTGTAAGCCCCTGGTGCCAGCTTTCTGGGCTGCATATATCAGTTGTGTACATTTCGGCAGAAGTGAGCTATGGTGTTTGCCAACAACCCCTTCTTTAAACACAGATACAGCACCCTTCTGTTATGGTTCTATTTTATTTGGTGTATGAAAACAACAAGAAAAAAATAACGCACCCTCCAAATGATTGGGCTGATAATTAATGATAAATTCTTGGGGTCTGTCCTTGCACTATTGCATTTTATACCATGAGGAAAACAGCAACTGTTTGTCTCGTGGTACCTTTGCAAAACTAATATTTTAAAGCATGGCTGTTTGATCTGCTCCCAGCAGTGTGTGTTATATTAATAACGTTGTTGACCTATACTACTAGTGACCACATAGTTGATACTACTATTTGCAAAAGGGTAGCTGGTTGGAATTGGGAGGAGGCATAATAAGTCTTGTCAATAAGAATAAAAATGAGCAGAGAGACAGAGGAGTGTCAGAAAAAGGGCAGTGTGAAGTGACAGGTTATTGCTGCTCTGAGAAAGGGAAATTGTAACGTCAGTGGAGCTGATAGCTACGTAACCAGCCATCCCAGCGCTAGCCAGAGTAAGAGGCTATGCCAGGTAAGACATGCAAGCATCGTGTGCACCTATTTCAACCACTTTATTCTTAAAAATTTCCTTCTGGGCAGTGGAGAGACAAGATAAATACAGAACTTACTCTGTTGATACTGTGGTGGTGTTTTAACTGTTTGATTTAGGCAGTAAGATGCAAATGTATCTCACCTACAGGCAGATTTTCCTCTGCCTCCTTTTAAATTTTTTTAATATTCGGGAAACATCCCTATTCCTGCAACAACTTGACCGATGCAAAGTACAGGAATAAAGATAAATCCTCAAACTATGTGTAGTTTGACATTGCTCAGTAAAAAAGTAGTCTAATGAATAAACAGAGAGAAGCTGCATGCCCTACAAATGCTGTGTGTTCCGTGGGTTTGTAATTGTCATCAGAATCTGTAGGGAACATTATGGAGTCGGCTGTGCAATATGGAAGGCAATCCATCCTCAACTGGAAATAGAGACCATAAACGTTCAGGGCTGTTTCTGACCACAACAATAGTATTGTTTTGAATCCGATGTCACTAAGAGTTAGTGCTTGCCAAGCATGCTGCTTATTGAACATAGTATTATTTCTCATTCTTTGCATGCTGACTTGTTTTTTTTTCTGTGTCATTGCAAATATTATGCACAGAGTCTTTCTGTTGGAAACACAAATGTTTTATTGAAACTCCACTTTTTTACATTTAATATGGCCTGACATAACGCTTACAGAATAATTTTATCTTCAGAGCAAGGAGTGACTTAATAGTTCAGAGTGCTACTAGGATTTCATTCTAAGCCTGATATTGCTCTCCCAGCACCTAATCTTTAAATAATTTAATTTTGGGCTGCCACAGGTATTTTTTGATTTTTTTCAAAGTTAGAGGTTAATTGGTTGTAGTCTTCTAGAGATGAGAGTCTGAGGAGGAAAAAAGGAATGCTTTGCAATTTTTGGAAAAGTCGAACTTTTAAAAATACCGTGGAGTCTCTCTCAGATGATATTACTGTTGCCTGTAGTGAAGACAGGTCCCTTGCAGTACTTTTTACAAAGCCAAAGGGTCAACTTTAATTCTTGACCTTGAAAGCTTTAAAATGCCCATATGAAATATTGGCAGCTGTTGTTAGCTTTGTACAGCATGTGAACACTCATCCTGACCAAAGAACTCATTTAAATTAAAAGCTTATCACCCCTTTTTAGTGTAGCTACAGCCTAGAAAACACGGACTGGCTGGTAGAGATGACATTCGTGTCAGCAACTCCTTTAGAAATAGGTTTGACTGGTGCTGTGGACCTGGCCACAGCTGGCTGGCGCTCTCTTGCTGCTGGAGAAATATCCAGCTGGAGTCTCCTGACAGGTAACGGACTGTGGGGTCTCAGCACACACCTCCCGTGTTAAACCGTCTTGTTCTTAGCTGCTGCCTCCTGCCTCTCCTTTGCTGTCAGGATACACAGAGAGTGCAGGTTCAGACCCGGGAGCCCCCTCCTGTCTCCTCTCCACTGCGGATCGCCCTCTGGTCATCTGACTGTTTTCAGAGAAATAGGATAGACCATGCAACTCTGCGGTGCAGGGTTAAATATCAACACAACTAATTCTATTTTCACTGATCTAGAGAACAACATTTACTTTAACTACCTCCAGGTGCAAATTTGGAACTGTGCTGTGTACAGTGAACACAGGTGTAAACACCATACCTCTAGGAGGAGTCCAGGTGTCCCTTCTGTGCCTATCTAGGATGGTTTCTGCTAAGAATAAAGATTTAAAAAAAAAAAACCCTCTGTTTTCCCTACTCTCTTAAACTTAATTCACGTTGTCTGATTCGGTTTGGCAAAAGCTGTATTCTGGTGATAGGCAGCAGATGAGGAGTTTGATCTGTTTTAGACTTTCTTCAGGGACTAAGGGAAGTGTAACCATCAGATGCAACGCGAGAATACTTGCGATCTTACCTGGATAAAGATACAGTAATCATAGTTAGTCAGTTTTCTCTGTGGAGTCCTGAAATACTTAACCAAAAAACACAACAGGTATTGTGTCTGTCTTAGTTTTAATTTTATTAGCTCACAGAGCTACTGCCACCCTTCTTTGAGGCAGTAGCAGCAGAGAGGTGGATAGTAGCTTGTTGGAGAGGTGTGGTACCGGAAAAATGGCCAGACCCAGGAACTGGAAATCACAAAGATGAGGTGAGCACTCTTGCATACTTTTGGTTTTACGCTTCTAGATCCCACGTCACACCAGAGGATCGTGTGACAAATAAAACACAACACGTTAAGACATGCTGTCTGTACGTATCCCTGGCACCTATACTGTGCCACTCCACCTGGCTGTGTGGTATCCTTGGTAAGGTGGCTCTTAACTAACCCCCTCACCTGTGAGTAGTGTGCGATATAGAATTTCCATATTTAATGTATTTATTGCGTAGAATATTCACTCCCACAATGCCAGGCTGGTGCTCCTAATTTCTATAGTGTTCTTATCGGTCACAGAGGATTGTCTTAATTGAACAAAAAGGCCAGTTTCAAATCTTCCCTCCAGGCAATGCCCACAGCTGCACAGAGGTCATTCAGAGAAGAATAGGGGTCCCTATTTCCACAGTTAAAGTAAAATAAGCCTATTCTTTGTGAAACCATTTTTAAAAATCTCTGATAATATTTCAGATTGAATTATAGCTAATTCTTTTAGGGATAATTGCTTCCTAAGGGCCTATACATTTGCGCTCTTAGTACATTTTCATAAAATAAAATCTGCAGAGCGCTTTGCAGTTCTAATGTGTCAGGGTCTATACGTAAGATTATTCATTTGTGCTTGGCCTTCATAATTAACATTGGGTCTCTACTGATTCTGATAAGTGTATTCCCACAATACACTGAAATAGCTGATTCAATTAAACACAGAAAAGTTGAAGAATTGCTATTTTTTCATTAGTATTCAAGTATTATTGTGGTTCATTTTGTTGTTGTTGGCTTTGTAGTGTTTGAAAAGTGGTGTTTCAAGTAATAATTTCCCTAAAGAAAAATAAAGATTTTGTGCATGTCCTCTTTACTCTGTTGAAGAACAGACCATGTAAGTCTTGTGAAGCAAAGAACTTAAGCATTTTCCATTGATTTTCATATTAACTGGATATGAATGAAACGTAGGGAGAGGTGACTTTTTTCATGGGTCTGATTTATTTTTAATTAGGTGGTATGTTGTTCTTAAAGCAGCTATTAATCTGCTTTAAAGACTGGAGAGACATACTAATTTTACTTCTGAGCCAAACTCTCAAAATGGAGAGGAGGGCTGTTTCATGATGATTTACAAATCGGGTGCCCTGAAGTGACTAAGTGAGTTTACTCTGTCCAAGCATGATGATGTTAGAACTTCTAAAGGTTATCAATCTCATTCAGAGCTGTTAAGAAGTTAATCTTTGGATATGATTGGCTTGTTTGATTCATCAGGAAAACATACAAATCTTTTCATTTGTGATTTTCTGTAGAATTTATCTGTGGTTTTAAGAATATCATGAAGTTAGACAGGGGCAAGAAAGTGACCTGAAGGAACTGTCAGAACTTCATCCGCAGTAATGTGGTAAAGCGATTGTCAGCTTTTTGCTGACGCGTAAGGATTGTATCGAGGGCAGGAAATCCACCACGCATAGCAGTTTGGGAGCTGTTCCAGTGATGATGCCTATGAAAAAGTCACTGGAAAACTTGATTTGAATGCTCCCTCCTGCCTGTCATAAATTGCGTTAAGCTCTTTGTCGATTCCCAGAATATCCCTGATTCTTAGAGTGGAAACCGTTTTTCCTTTCTCTGCTTGACAATGCCAGCCACCAGTATCACCCATGAAGAGCATGATCTGAGGAGAACCTGATGTCATAAGAGCTTAAAAAAAAAATTAAAAGTTTTAACGTGAAGTTTAAATGTTTGCTACTGTTGAAAAGTGTGGAGTATTCCTGCTATCTAGGCACGTAATATTGGCGATGGAATAAAGCACTGCTTTCAGAAGATGGTTACTGTGGCCCTTATCTGCAAAAACTTAAGTAATTCTAACAATGTTTTCCTGTTTAGGGCTTCAGAGTTCCAGAGCTTCATTTTAATGAGTTTAGTAAGAGCTGGTTTGTTGCTATAAAGCCCCTAATTTGCTTGACAGAGACACACGCTTTTGAAACGCTGTAATCCAGGGAACCTTGCTGGAGCTAGTGATGGAAAACTGAGATTCTGATCTCATCTGTTCAAATTCCAGTTCAGCATCCAATTTTTACATTTTCTTGTAGTTATTAATTGCATCCTAGGAAACTCCTAGAGAAAAGCCTTCCAAACCTTTCATAATCATTTTACATGATGAAACAGAGATCAGGTTGGTTTATTAGAAACTAGAACTTCCGTTTTTGACGTGTCGAGGTCAGGCCATATCCAGAAGACCACTCTGCCAACTTCAGCCGTGTCAGCTGTTGCACTTTTGTTAACTGCCATAGTGTGTGACTGGTAGAAACCAGCTGCTGCTTACCGGAACTCTATAGCTGACAGATGAAGAGCAGTTATCTGCCAGTGAAGTGGGTGTTACACCTTTCTCCAGTTTCCAGCTAGAAACCAGATGATACTCTGCAAAGAGTTTAAAACTCACTGCTGATTTATTTGGTGGTATAATATTTTTGTTTGGTAAAAGATGCTTTAAAATATTGTGCTTCACAGTCATTGGGATTTTTCATTTTGTTTGACATGTTCTGCTACCTGCATAAGGGACTGGTATCACACTTGCAAATGAATTTATAGGTATGTTTGAAGACCAGATGTCAGCTTTGTGTTGGAAGTAGAAGCAGAGGAAACAGCACATCTGCTGCTCAGTGTGAGGAGACACACTGTGCCCTTGCATTCGTGATCTGTTTCTAGTTTTCCAAAGCTACAGGAATGTTTCAGGAGCAATGGGAATAGTTAGCAGGCTTCTTGGAGGTTATCTCCAGCAAATATGTTGTTACAAATAATCCTAGAAGGTTCTTCATGCTATTCTTCCGTAACTTCCACAAGGATAAAATACTAGAGGATTTATCACAGTAAGCTGCGATCTCCAAATTTGCACAAGAGCAGTTTCGGTAGTTCAGCTTCTTCTCCGAAGAAAGGCAATGCTTCTCTTCTGCTTACCAAAGAGTTGATCGGTTTAGGTTGCAGAAAGCCGCCATGAGTTCATTTCATTCTCCAGTAGACCCTAAAGCTGTATGTGCCCTCGTTTAAATGCCTGGGAAATACCATTGGTAAAACTTGTTATAAAACACGTGAGATCATGATTAATTTTTGGAGTGGAAGTTTGCTGAAGTTTGGATGCTTGAATTGCTTTTAAGTATGTAGTGGAGGTGAAAATAAAAGACCTAGTAAAACTTGGAATGTGCTACTGACAATGTAGATGTGGATAAGAACGCACAAATGTTTTTCTTCAGTTGCTGCTTCCTAGACACTTTATCAGATAGAGTAGATACAGTCGCAGTTGTAACTTCATCGAACAAAGCCTTTGCTTGTGCTGCACCCAAAAACACTTAATCACAAGGTCTTAAAGGGTGTCACTAATGTTAGACCCAAGTCTGTTCAGCTCTTATCCATGCTAGAAACATGATTAGTCACTTTATGGCCGGTGTTATTAGAGCACTGCACACCTCAGAAGATATCAGTGTAAGCTGGTGTATCATACCATAAATGAACACTAAAATGAGGCTGTGTACTACTTCTGCAGAATTCCATCTTCTGCTTTGATATTAATTTTCTGCATTCCTTTATGCTTAAGCCTCTGTCTCCAAAAGCTAATTACTACAGGCTTCCAACAACCCACACAGTTACCTGTAAGCATGGAGAGGGAAGAAATAACTCAAAACCCTACAGT
The DNA here is from genome assembly GCF_000710305.1 of Buceros rhinoceros silvestris. NCBI lineage: Eukaryota > Metazoa > Chordata > Aves > Bucerotiformes > Bucerotidae > Buceros > Buceros rhinoceros. Next base: position 51,561 of record NW_010398423.1, read on the forward strand.
GAGCAACGTTTCCCCACAGTCCCAGTGGAAAAATGGGCCCACTGGTCAAATGGTCTTTAAAGCAGTTGTTTGAAAGTTTCCTTGGACCCAGTTGTTCCTTTGAGCCAGGCATCATAACTTGGTCCTCTGGTCAGTCCAGGTCCAGAGATCCTCAGCCAGGGATTTTTCCTCCTCCTACTGTCATATATTTAGGAGTGTAGCAGTTTGCTACCCCTGTAGGCAGGAAGTGACTCATTTAGCACATGTATTTGACCATGAGTCAAAAAGTGAAGTTCAGAAATCTACTGGCATCACTTTCAGTGGCCAGTTCTGTTAACTGCTTTTTGTAGCCATTCAGGCTGGTAGGCTTTACTTAATTACGCAGATCCTGACAGAGTAGTTTTTCACTACATTCCCAGCGATGGTCTCCTCCCTTCTGGTAATTAATGTTTGAGCAGTGATAGAACAGAAATACCTTAATTTGTGTAGGAAGTAGAAAGTTAAAATAATTGCTTAAATGTGCCATAAGCAAATAATACAATGTTGTCCCCTGATGGAAAACATGGGAAATAAGTTATAAGACACTTGCCCTTTACTGAGAGTGAAGTTGTCCAGAGTCCCTTTAGAAACACAGGCTTTCCGTGTCTGATAAATGTGATTTATGAGATGTTTACCTGAGAGTTGAAGAGAAATGATGTTTGGTAACACTAGTACTTGTGTGATTTTTCAGTGGTCAGTGTGTGATGTCACTAAGTGGCTATATGGATAGGCAGCAGGGCTGGTAGTCCTTGGTTCCCTAAGGCGTCACTGTGGGCAGAGCTGTGAACTCATTCAAGCCTTGGGCTGTTTACAGATTGAAGGGAACAAATAGATGGACCCAAGTTCTTGTCTTTGCTTTGTGCTGACCGCTCCTCCTTCCTGTGTCAGGGTGTCCTTTCACCAACAGCATTGCCTGGCACGGCATCCCCGTGTATAGTGTTCTCTCCACAGCAGCTACTCGGGGACAAACCACATCTCTGCTTGAGTTGGTTCACCTTGCCCAAGGAGTGTAAGTCTTCCTTCTCTCCTGTAAACAGATGCTGAACATCTCTTAAAGTAGATATATTTATTGAACTCCAATTCAGTTCTAAGCATTAAGGAATTCATTATTCATTCATGCTTTGTGTTTGATGGCAGCGTTCATCTGCTCCACTAAAAATTCCTTGGAGGTCTGTTGCTTTCTATTTGACAGCACTCAGAGCTCTCTTGACACCAGATTACTCGTGACAATATTAAACATCAACAAACTGTTTGTATATACTATAAACGTCCCTTTGTCATTGTGGATGATGCAGTCATTCAGACCTTTTGGCTGTCTTTTTGGTTTCCATTTCAGAGGTGGAAATTGTCTTCCCATGACAATGCTACTTCCAATTAGCAGAAGTGTTTTTTCTACTGAATGCAGCAGGTTCTTGAAATGTAATATTTTGTTTTCAGATTATTCTAAGTTTGGGTTATCGTTCTCACAGTCATTCAGGCTGCTTCCACTTTTGGTGTGCAAAGAATCACCTCTTTCATGGTAATAGGCTTCTATGACCATGAACTTCTAGTTGACAAGGGCCTCTCATCCGTGTTTTTCATTTAACCATTCTGTAATTGTGCATCTGCACATATTATATTAACTTGGCATTTTACAAATATGTTGCATTTTCAGGCACCTTTTAGCAGGATAGATTCCACTTTGTATGGTTGATTATTTGATAGCCAGCCAGGTGACTTCCTGGAAGTTCCTTCCATGCTTGGTGACTCTGCCACTTGGCCTTCCAGTTCCAAGGATGCTTTATTTCAGTTGTAAATATTCTCCAATAATTTTAGGTTTTTGCATAAACTCTATTAAAGGACCTCAAAACCTGAATGTTTTATGGGCCTGGTGCAGACCTCAGATATATGTATTCTAGAAATACCTGTGCTGAAATAACATTCCAAAGCTGTAGAAGATGGAACAAACTATGCAGGCATCCTATGGCCAGATTGAAGGCTTCTGATACCTGTTTTTTCATTCCGTAGTGTCAGAGAGGTGACATCTATGCCTTAAACCAGTGATAAATAATTGCTTGTTCTGAAATTCATCAGTCTTGTAAATTAGAATCACAAAATCTGATACATAAGCAAAACATGGTGTAGAAATTACCATCATGTTAGAAAAGCTGCTTATATGGAGAGTTCTTATAAAACCCAAAACTCTATTTAAGCGTAGTGAAAAGCTTTGCTGCTATCTCCAGCGGTGTAGTTCATCACCCCAGTCGTGGATTCGTTTTTCCTTCCTTCTGCCTAGTAACACCTCAGCCTGATGAGACAGTCTCATGTTGTTGCTCTTCAAACAGCTTCTTTTACTGTCACACTAGTATGGAGCTTCATTTTGGGATTACATGGATCAGGAATGAAGGGCGTATGTTAATCCAATTATAGAACAATCATGAATGTATCAGACTTAGTATAAGAAAACCAGGACTCCCCCCTTCACTTGCCACTTTGTGATACTATAAAACATCTTTCCAAACTCAGTGAAGACATTCTAAATCTGAAGCCACTTTGTGCATAAAGTAGTAACTATTTTCTGCAATCTTTAAAGAAGCCCTTAGCGTTAGTTTCTGTTAATAATATCATCCGTAATCTTCGCTGGCACCGTTTCAAAAGTATCTGTCAGCATCACACTATAATAAAACAAAGGAAGTACCGAAAGTATTTAGTCAAGTTTTTTCTTTCTGAGAGGTACCAAGTACTAAATGATGCTGGAGGCAAGATACCAGATTTAATGAACAAAGAGGAGAAGTGACATGGTTGTGTATTTTTTATTTCATAAAGCTTGGTTTTTTCCTCCATATAAAATCCATTATTCATACATACAGAAAGTGTGGTAAATCTTAATTTTCAATAATTGTTTCAGTGTCTTACTGTACACCCTTCCTCTTTTGTCTGAGCAGCAACTGTAAACAAAATCTTGAGCCTGAGTGAATGATGACATGTCAGTTATTTGTCCTACAATAAAATGTATAAAAGGTAGTAACCTAAGCTCTTGTGCAAAAGGCAAGCTACAGGGTCATTAAATAGCAAAGGTCTTGCTCTGACCCATCCATGACCTCCTTATCTGAAATGCCTCTCGGAATTGATAGAATCTACTTTAGATGTTGGGTGGAGGAAGCCAGGGGTAAGATAAAGGATCAATATAAATATTTCAGCATTTTAGGCAGTTACTAAAAAAGGAATCTTTGGTCTTTGTATGTTTATCCAAATTTTCTTTCAGAATTGGAGAACCCTTTCCTAGTATTTTGCATGCGGGGGATGATATGAAGTCGGCTTCAGTGTAGAAGGGGGACAGATAGATGGTAAAGGAAGACCCTGAATCGTGAGGTCTTAGTATCATTGTAAGGGCGCAGACTAGCCTTGATTCAGAAGCCTCAGGATACTACATTTTTGCTCTTACCTTTCTGTTGCGATCTGAAAGTCTCTCCTATTCTGTTCCCTTTTGAGAAACTTCAGGTGTTGGGATGTGGTGAAGTCGAAAGAGTCCGTGTCCAGAAGGCGAAGCACCAAGCTGCCCTATGGTTTAATCAGATGAGTCAGGACTCGTTGTGCCTGTCCATTTTAATTCCTATCTGTTCATTTGGTCTGGTGCAGAGGTGCATTTTTGATGTTAGGGCTTTTGTGTTCCTAGATCACTGAGAGGCTTTTGAAAATCCCTTTCTATTTGTAAGAACACAATTCAGATTTCTATGTCTGTGGCCGTGCAGATGTGTAAAGGAGAAGTGAACTCTGCTGTTCACGTATCCGGGCTGCTTAAGGGGAAGAGATGTGCTCCTTGTGTGCAGCGGGTGTGCGTTTCTACCTGAGCAGTAGAGACAGGTCATTAGGAGAGTGCTTGAAGAGGAGAAGGAACAAATGGACTTGGATTTATTTTGATCTTTTTATTTTTCTTCTGTGAAAGTGGGCTTTATGAAGTAAAATATTGCTCGCCTCTCTTCTAGTAGATCTCCACAGCTTTTCTCATGAGGTTATGGACTGGCAACTGGACTTGGCTTTTCTGTAGGAGTAAGCTTTGGAGTAGTAAGCTACACATTAAGGGTCAAGTAGTAAATTTGGTAATTCAGTAATTCTGAGTTTCCAGACCTTAACTGTGCAGGCACATTGGTGTATATTAATATACCACCTGTTCAGAAAGTGTATCAATATCATCTTTACTGATTAGCACAAGCACGGATAGAATTTTATCATATGAAATATGTAGCCTCATCTTTTATTATTTGAAGACTTGAAAGGTCTAAAGTAAGCTTCCCATCAGCAGAAGTATATCAATGCATTAGGATTTCAAACTCAACATATATTAGGTTAATCTTCATATTTAGAAATGCTGCATGTAGCTGAATCAAAATTGCACGAAAATAAATTATTTAGGCAAGCTCTAATTTCTCCTGTAAAATACATTTGCAATTAGAACTTTGATTTCTTATGCCTCCACAATTCAGTCAGCTGCTTCCAAAATCATCCTTCCTTAGTGGTAAGGTAAAAATGTCTTAAAGAAAAAGCAATAAAGTTGGCATTAGAAGAGCTGTCTTTAAACTTTGGATGGGTAGCTGAAGTATCAGATGCTGTTGTGTGATAGTAAATAAGTGTGTATCATATTGCCTGAACATGGTATTTGTGTGGTGGTGATTGGGTTAAGCTGCTAAGCAGCCAAATTTGCAATTTAAAATTAAACTCAGAGCCAAATGTCATTTTGTAGTTAGACTCAAGATATAAAGAAACCTTTGGGGACGTTATTTTCTAACTGTGTTTGTTGATACTGGGTTTTCCATCTCCAGAATTGGTTCTCCACTGAAGAATAGATGTCATCTTCCACAGTTTTAGTTTTACCAAACTCACTCAGATTCCATACGATTCAAGTTGATTATGTCAATGCTTGTTTGTTTATTAAAGAAATACCTTCTGTGCTGGAGGGGTTACTCAGATGCTGGTGGTGTGCCTTCAGCGTAGAGTTCTTTTCAAAAATATGTGGCCAAGATACCTGTGAAGTTGAGAGAACTTTTTTAAAAAGATCAATACCGTTAAAACTATTGGTTTTACATCGGAAGCAGGCTTTTAATAAGGCTGGTCCAGATTGGACCAGACTTTCAAACTCTGAAGCTAATCTTATAGATTAAGCCTGATTTTGTGCACCCATGTAGCAGTGACTGCTGGAGAGTTGTCCTGCTGACATTCATAGTTCCTGTTACAGGGTCTGAGTTTTGAGAAGAAATGAATCCTTTCTTGGTTTCATCTTGAAGCTTGTGAGGTCTACGTGCCCTTAAATTTTGTGGGGACTAGGTCCCAAATCTGTGAAGCCTTAGGCTGTTATACACATGTTTAGCCTGTGATGACAATATACAGAGATGGGAGGAATTCTGTTCAAATTAGTTTTCATAAACGAGACATCTTACACGATACAGTGAGATCGGGTAAGAATACATTGATGCTTTGATAGCTCTTTCAGAAGAGCTCAGGCCAGAAGACATTTTAATAGGAAAAAATTTTGATGTCCACATTAAAAGATTCCATTATCCTTTCTCAGAGTAGAGCATCCTATCCCTTCAAAAACTTTGCACCGAAGACCTCATTAAGTGCACCTCTACCTTAACCATGTTCCTCACCGAGTTCTTCAGGAAGAAAAAGTGAATCACATACCTCATTGCCCTGACACTGAACTGCTTCATCCCATCTTTTGAAAGCGTAAAACTATTTAGTACAGGTTTCTAGCTTAAAAATGGAGCTGGGTTTGCTCCACAATGGAGTAAACGGTTTGAATACACTGCTCAGTGTCAACAAACTGCATTTTGAAAAGAGATTTCAAACTTCTTCTTCCCTCTCTAGAGGAGGGACTTAGTATACCAAACTTTATCATTTTCGTGTGGTGTGTTAGACTTTTAAGCATTTAAGGATATTACATGGAATGAATTGGTTCTGTATTCCTATTTCTGACAGTTGAGCTCTAATTGTCTTAGAGCGGCTGAGTGACTGAAACCTTGGAAGTGCTGCTGATAGCTCCTTCCGTTTGGAATCGCTATACAACAGTAACAACAAAAACACTCATTTTACAGATTAGATAAAATAGAATCTGTTTATCTAGCCTATTAAATCTGGGTGCCAACTTTCAAGCTTAAAACTGCGTGTGCTCCGTAGGTGCTAAATCCTGAAACGTTTGGTCTATAAACAAAAAGCTGACATCAAACACTGCATTGCTGCTAGACACAGTAATGGTGTCTGTATGCTGCGTTCACACAAAACAGGGAGATGATTGCTTTTTTGTATGTTGCTTAGGGGTTTTTTTCTTATGTTAGAGTATTAAAACAGATATTAAATTTTATCATTAATGCGGTGCGTGGTCTCTCTTCAAATCCCCTTAATTACAGATTGACTCCAAGGATTACACAGCATGGATTTTAATTTTAACTGAAACAAAAAGAAAAGCTGCTCAAAAATTATTCTCGCTGAGTGACTTGTTGGACCGTGAAACAATTTTTAACATCTCTTGACAAGTGTCAGATTTAAAATATGAGAACAGAGCAAAGTGCACCTTTACACTCCAATTGTATCGTGTCTACTTCCCAAATAAAATGTTTTATTAACTTTGTCCTCACAAAGGAATGTCTGCTCCTCTTATTTTGTTTTTCCAGTTATTCTCCAGGAGAAGGAGACTCACAGTCTTGCTGAGAGGTGTTTATGTTTGAAGAAAGTGACATCAGACTTCATATTTCCTTTCTTCGGTAATTTGAGAAAAATTACCAAGCGGAGTTGATGTTGTAGCAGCAACAGCGTATTTCACACCCTTGCGCTGTTTCCCTTCTGACCCCTGTCTTTAGGACTGAAAACTTTATTCCATCCTGAAACTTAGAATAGCAGGTCTGAGTCCAGAATCAACATTTTCACAAATTGGGACCTCATCCAGTGAGCCTCACACGGGAAGCTACTTGTACCAGTACCCTATTATTCATCTGAATAAAACTTAAGGCATCAGTTCTGAGTTTCTTTCTTATGGGTTGTTTCCCCCCATTTCCCAAATGATAAAATCAGCTTCCCAATTTGTTTCATAAAGTAAATCTCATTTTTCATTAGTATTATATTGGTATTTTTTGCAGTTTTACTGTGTATCTCCTGCCAGCTCTTTAAGACATGCGGAATTAAGCAATCATTGCTCTCCAGAGCTGCATCAAATAATAAATGCCCGATGCTGAGTGTCCACAACTTCTCCTGAAGTCAGGTGCAGCTGAAAGCAGCCCTTATCTCTCAAAGTGTGAATGTAAGTTTCTGCCTTCAAAAATCAGCTTGGTTTTGTGGCCAACTAATAACTTCGAATTCAAAAGGCTGGAGGAATGAGAAATTAGCTTTTGCCCAGGAGGTCACTGCAGTGCTGAGGGATAAACCTATCATAGCTCATTAATAGTAGTTAGTGCTTTGATAAAGTTGCCCTAACTCGGTTTGTTAGCTTAAAACACACCTTCTGAGATTTCAGATCTGCAGGTAAACACCACCATTATTGCTGCATCTTTGTATGGGGCAAAATTAAAGAGGGTTGTTTCAACAAGCTTTTCTTTTTTTCTTTTTTAGCTGTTTCTGAATTGGTGCTGTCAGAACGTTCAATGGTTTTCTTCATTGCACTTGGTTTTTTAATGGATCGTGTTAAACTCTTTGTATTATAGGCAAGCATAAATCCTTTCTTTATAACAGAAAAGTGTTTCTAATGCAAACCAATGATGAGGATAATTTATACACAGTATGGTTTGGTCTAATTTGTCCATTATGCGAAATAGTCCCAACAGTACATGATTTTTCAAGTCATGTGACCTTAATGCAGGGGCCAAAAATAGCAATAAATGAAGGGAAATTGTGACTACGCTTGCTCCTTATGGCTTTGGTTGTAATCTTAACATAGGTGGGTTAGTAAGTGTGCTTCTGCGTGAGTTAAGTGTTCGTGAGGTGATGCTTAGCACTGTGAGTGATGCTGGCTGCTGGCAGGAGTGTGATGCTTTACACCCAGTACAGTTAAGTTTTCTTGGCTGTATTCAGTAAAGCTGTAAATGTGTTACTGGTGAGACTTTTAAATAAAAGTATACAAAATAGTTCATAATTTTTGTCAAAATGGTAAAACGTGCTGAAGGAAATAACAATGGCTGGTTTTAATGTAAAATTCAATTTTTCAATTTGTCTCTTGCGGCTTGTTCTGTGAAATAGTGAACGCTCGGCGAAGTTAATAGGGGGTGAGGAGCTCAGGGCTGTTCAGACAGATCCTTTGATAAATAAGACTGTTTCTTTACCACAGAACAAAATCTGAGGGAAAAAAAAATCCTGCTTGTGTCCTAACATAAATAAATGTATGCATGAGTGCTGTCCATCTTATGAAGTCGTTCATGTTTGTTTAAGTTGGAGCACAGGACACCCAGTAAGTCTGGTGTCTGGGCTTTGAAACCGGGGGGTGTAAGTGTCTACGTCAAAAAGAAAATCATTCTGGAATCTGAAGGCTGAAACAGACTGGGACAATCCTCCTTTACACTAAGTAAGAGCTGATTTTTGACTCCTGTTACCTTTTCAGCAATGCTCTTTGTCTGCAGCACACTCGCTGTTGATGTAGATGAGAGGCGATAGAAAAATCTGGGATTTTTTGCTGGAACTAGATTTTGATATTTAGGTTATGAACTGGTTCTGCATTTTGGGGCTGGGGCTGTTCATTTCAGTCCAAGCGTAACCATCTCTGTTTCATTTACCAGCTTTTCAGAACTAAATTATGACTGTCAATAGCTGTTTCATTTTTGTTAATGTGTTACATTTTGGGGTGTTTTTTCCCCCCTGCACATCACCTGCAGAAGTGAAGAGTGACTACGTAGCTTCTGGGGATTTGTTCGGCTTTTGCTTTCCATACTTTTTCTCTAGCTAGTCAGTACTTCATGGCTGTTACTCAGGATGTGCCGTTTCCTGGAACAGCTAATTTACAAGCAAGTACTTTTTCACTTTCATATGTACTCTTGCACAATAATCAAAAAACCAAGGTTTATTCTTTTGTTTTCCAGGATTTCTGGCTTTTTTTGTTGGTGGTGTTTTATTTATCCTCTCCTCCATTGGATTAAATCTTGTGTAGTTATTGCCAAATCCCCCCGCTGTCTTTTTAGTTGAACCTGAATCATGAAAACGAGGTGTCTGAATTACAGTGAGGAAGGGAATGTTTGGCTTGAAACTTGGTGCTTGCAGGGATATTGGTGGGCATATAAAAATAAAATAGAACTAGAATGGCTCGCTGTTTTCTGTGGTTGATTTGGCATTGGCTACATCTGAAAAGGAATGAAAAAATGATCTCTCTGCTTGAGCTTTGCCAAACAATGCGATAAGCTTCCAGTTATTTTGAGGTGGTGAAAGGTGAAACATTTGACATGTTCTTTTTGGGCAATGCTTTAAAAAAAAAAAGAGAAGGCGGGAAAGAGGCGTTGCTGCCTCAGAGTTGAGGGTGTTTGTGGTTGTCCATGACAGCGGCTCCAGTTTTAAAACACCTGTGTTTACTTTCCAGCTTTTCTCAATCGGCCTCAGAGTGGCTTAAGAATGGCACAGGCAGACCTGCAGCACGGCTGTGCTGCCTGTGCAACACACACAAAAAAAAAAGAAAGGAAAAAAAGACAGAGATAAATCTCTTGTTCTGCAGCTAATCATTAACAGCATTTTTGTGCCTGGCTGAAAACGTTTTGAACTTGTCTAAATTTTTATAGTCTATAGTGCCTGTATTTTTTTCCTAATCTGTTAAGCTAAATTGTTACCTTTGTTAGTTTATTTTCTAGCAAAAATAAAATCACCTTGGAGTTGGTTTTGGGAGGGGGGTAGTAAATAATAATAGCAAAAATTGGTATTTTTGTTGCAACATGATATTTCGTTTTAGTGTTTGGAAATATGTGTACCGATACTCCAACTGGAAAAAAAAAAAAACCCAAAACAGATACAGCCTTCCCTCTGCCAACTGCCCTTAAAAACCTTCTTAAAAAGAAACATCTTACAACTCTTTTCTGGGCAGATTTTTTGCTTTGTAAAATCTAGTATTTGACATGTATTACCTTGCTGTAATGTGCTAGCTTGTGTTTTATTACATAAATACTCGTCCTGCAATGGGGTACAGTTAAATTTGGTGTAAAATAGATATCCGCTGAAAAGCAGTTAATGGAGACCAGCTCTTTAAAAATAAGACAAACTGAGATATCACACACTTTTGGTGCTTCCTTAGAAACTTTTAAATCATTTATGAGTCAGTATTGAAGATTATGCCTCTCATCAGATGCATTTTTTTACTACTGCTGCAAATTTATTTATTACTAACTTTAAAATTTGTTCACATCTTACAAACCTTTTTGACTTTTTAAGAAAAACTCATCTGCTTTCTCTAGTATTTTTTAATTGATGCAACATCTCTTCCAGCTTCTACTCCAGATGACATGCCTGACATTTCTGTTTATAAAACTATGTCTGCTTCATTATTATGTTTGTTTTTCTTTATGGATCACTCAGTATAGGTCAGGTTTTGTTTTCTGGAAGCAGGAAAAAAACACAACAAAATACAGGAGCACAGGTGATTTCTCCCTTAGACTGAATTGGTTTTAGAATTTTAGCTTAATAGGGAGATTTAGAGTCAGTGTATGGAGATGAACAACATGAAACCCCTTCACCAAGACGCGCAGCCCAACTGAAGCACAATTAACTTAATACTGTTGGTCTAACGTGATAGCTCAACAGAGCAAACTGGGAACATGCCAGTGCCCTCCAGATTGGGCATCTCTAATAAACGGAGAAATTGTGCCAGAGTGATCTTGCATTGTGGCACACATCAGAGCAGCCACCTTTTTCCGTGGT
>NW_010398423.1:62520-66322 GCF_000710305.1 Buceros rhinoceros silvestris
GAAACAGGTGCCTGCTCTGACGAAGCTGCTTTCTGCAGAACACAGAATAATTCAGTAATTCAACTAGAAAATCTGGAGGATGTTTATCCAATTCAGCTGTGAACACAAAGAAGAGTTTGTGAGCTAGATCCTCACCTGAGGATCTGCGCAGTAGGATCACTGAATTCCACGTAGTAGTACTCTGTCCTGTCAGTAGAGGACATAAGGCAGTACCTCGGCTAGGTAATGGGGGCACAAGAGATCTAAGGAGTTCACAGAAATTATTCCAGGAGGCTGTAAAGGTAGTTAAATGATAAGTCTAAAAGATAGAGAAGCTGTCACATTTATGAAGAAGTGTTTTAAAAGCTAGCTGGATAATGTCCGTATGTGACGGGTGAAGAAAATGCTTTGTAACTATTTCTGAAGACAACACCGAGCGCTTAGAAAAAGGTAAATAGGAAGCTAATATCCGGAATATGTCGAAGTGGTTTGTATATCACAAGACTTTTTAATGTTTTTAAGGTATCTAACCCACTATGAACCTGTCTTGAGCTGCTGGAGCACCTCTAAAACTCTGATTGTCTGTCTTCTTCTTGACCTCTGTTAAAATTACTTCCTGCTCCCTGTAAAAGCTGATGGTTAGATAAGAGCAAATTTAAAGACAGCAGTTTCCAAGCAGTTAAAACTTGAGTGACATTAAAAATGGGATCGCCTTTATGAAATGTATTTGATTTGTGCTTGTGATGGCCTACTAAGTCATTCTAGCTGTCCACTGGGGAGTTCTAGCATTAAAATATCTGTGATGTACCACTGAGTCTTTACATATTACAGCTGTGAGACAAAATCGGCCAGCTGTCTAAGGAAAGACATAATTATGTGAGCCGTAGACCAGTTGTCCTCTTAGGGTCATGTACGCAAATGGATGCGGTTGTTCCCATGCTCGCTCAGACCAGCTATAGATCGGGTGTCTGGTCTAGACTGTGTAGCAGTGTAGTGAGTCTGCAAAGCAGGGGTTTGGGTTCCTTCCTCAACTTCCTGGATTTTGTGCTTTTCTTGCGCCTGTACTGGAATCACATCAATAGTGAAGGAACTCTTTCATCTTAAGAAAATACAACAAAAAGGGACAAATACAGAAGCTACAGCCCCTACAGCTTTTGGGTGGTTTGTTTGGGTTTTTTGGTGTGGGGGGTTTTTTTGGTTTTTTTGGTTTGTGGGGTTTTTTTTTGGAGTGCATTTGATACCACAGGTCTTGTGTGTCTTGCTACAACTGAATATCACAAACACCATTCAGTTTGGTCAAGGCCTGTGTGCTGGCAACATTGCTTGTACCATCTTGCTTTTAGTCACTTTACACCTTTCTGATTCAGGGGTAAGAAAACACTTCAAAGGTAGGATACGTGTTTGCCAGCCTCAGCACCGCCTCTCATTGTGTTTCCACATCCTCAAAGTGTACAAGTGTCAGGGAGTAGCGCATCTGGTTCTGCATGGACCATGTCATGTTGTCTCTCCTGGTCTTCAAGATACAGTTGTAGGGAAGCCGAATGGTTTATTTGGCTTGTTTCTAAGGTACATCATATCTGTGATTTGCAGAGCAGTTCTTACTTGTACCCATCATGCGGTGGATTTGGTTTCTCTGTTCAGTACTTGGTTTGGGAAAGTTGCTTTCTTAACCACCTGATACATCAGCTACTTCCCCTGACCCTTTGAAGGAGGCTGCCTCCTGTGAAGCCTCTACTGGTATGTTTACTTAATTTATAGTAGCTGTGGGTCTCCCACTCGCTGTAAAAATTCAAATCCATCTGCCTTTTAGTTTTTGTTGACAGTCTCTGCCTGGAAAGTGAAAAAGAGGGGGAGAGATTCACATATGCTCCGCATTTATGTCTGTGTTCACAGCAATTGTACATACGGACCATGGAAAACACAACTGTTTAAAAATGTCCTCGTTTGCAAATATGAAGCTCATCGTCATCATCTTGATGACCTTTCATTGTTCTGTTCTTGTCCTGTGTACCAATGTGACTGGAAACCCTCTGTGGTCTTTAGATATCTCTCTTCTGGATAGAAATGGTTTCTCAGGAGAACACTGTGTGAGAAGGTACTTTAATTTTAATATTAAAAAAAAAGACAAAGGATTTTGTATGGAGTATCTAACAAGCAGGTTTTTTTATTCATTTCCCTAAGAAAATAAAGGAGGGATGATTATGCAGTCTTTGTTTTCAGCTTCTCTTTTTTAGCTACTTTCAACCAAACCTGACAGAGTAATGCTGGATCCCTAAGAGGGTTTCTCTCTTCTACTTCACAATTTTCATGAAATTCCTAGTGTCCCACTCAAGGAAAAGTCAAAGAGGACTTTATCAGTAGCCATTACTGTTTAGCAAGAGAACCTTTTCTACAAAGATTTATGAGCATGTTAGTGTCAATATAAACATTTTTCTTCTGTATATCAAACTAGTGCATCTAGTACAGAACTGCACATTTTAAACCTATCAGAGTAGTACAGCCGTGATGAATAGCTTCAATCAGTTCTCTTGCTCTTTATATGCTACATTTAAAGTGATGACAGGAAGCCTTGAAGGGGCTTTAACTTATCAAATTAAAGACTATGCCTTTCATTAGTTTTTAATAGCATGAACGCCAACTGATCTCTGGCAGTTTTGGGGGGAGTAGTGAAAATTAAAAGAGATGGTACTTGAATTAAGTAGATGTGGAAAAGATACTGGCATCAAAAATGTCTCAGTTTTAAAATCATTTGCTTTTGTGGTCAAAGATTTATATAGTGGCATTTCTGATGGGAAAATATTGGAAAGATTTTTTTACATAAATTTTTAGCAAAGTCAATGAGATTCTTATTTTCAGATAGAATAATTTCACTTCTCTTTTGAAGAATAATCTGTTTAATATTTTAGTATTAAAGCCTTTTTTAGATACATGTTTACACAAGAACTTTAGAAGAGAAAATTTCAGAAAAACTAAAAATATCACAGGAATTTTGTTACAAGAGAAAATTATATGAAAAAATATTTATCTTTTCTCATATTACATTCTGCTCTTTCCATCTTTTGACCTACCTCTGGAAAGCACGTTAAGCTTTACATTCTTCTCTTCCACGTGTCCATACAAGTTCTTACTTTTCTCACATCTTACATCGTACCTTCAGCATCACGCAGCTTTCTTGTATTCCTCATTCTCAAAAATGTTTTCTTTTGTCTCCCCTCATTGTTTTCCTGACTTATCCTTCCTTTTTTCAGGCTGGATGTTTGTTTCTTCCTCATCTCTGTCAGCCACTTCACTGGGCCCACAAGAGCCTGAACATCCCCAAAGACTTTTGTCCCATGCTAAGAGCTGTACCTAAGATACTGGTATTGTCGTGTATGTTGGCTTTAGTTGTTCTGTGAAGCAGAAAGATTACTCAGGTCCCCACTAATCAAGCGGAAAATGGATGACATGAGCAAGACGTGAAAAGCTCATTGGTAGCTTCCAGAGAAGTATTGCATTCAAAGCTGACAAATTGCAGGGGATTTAAGGAGTGCATGATAGGGCAAGCAAATGGTCTTGCTTTCAGCACAGTTATTCATCAGAATATTTGTCCTGTCAGGAAGGCAGGTTATTTAGACAGTAGTTGCAAGTGTCGCACATGTGTGCGGTTGTACGGTGTTACTTGCTGTACGTGCAGAAAGCTACACTGAAGTGGCCAGTTCCTCAAGAGTTAACCTCAGTTCTGGCATTTCTGAAGTGAGCATCTTCATTTACTCCCCCTTCCCCTGAAACAGTGTGTTAACATTTTTCATTACGGGATCCTGTGTGCTTTATTTCACAGCATTCC
>NW_010398423.1:66454-74511 GCF_000710305.1 Buceros rhinoceros silvestris
ATTCCTGCTCCACACAGTATCCAGAGAAAAGCCAATCAATATATTTTTTTATCTTCTTTGTTCATTATGTGTGCCAATCCCTTGTTTACTGGATACTGTTCAAACCTTTCCCTGAAAACAGAATTTTGAGTAACCTTCGTGGGGATTTTCTGTAGTATTCAATGTTATAAGAACCAAAGGTTTAATGTTTGTTAAATGATTTAGTGTATTTTTGCAGGAGCGTTTTCTTCAGGCTTCATGGGGAAACCAAGTCATGAAGAAATTGAAGTTAAAAGTACCCACAAATTTTGTGTGCCTGTTTGAGATGTACAAGACTTTACCTTTTAGAATATTTATTATTCATACATCCTTAGCATTCAAGGACAAGCCCGGAAGATATTTTTATGTAATTTACTTGGACTTCTGAATAGCACAGATCACCGATTTCACCACTTGTCCTTGTATTGAGCCCAGAAATCTGTGGTTTGTTTAAACCGACTTTCCGGAAAGGTATCTGGGTCTGATGTAAAAATTCCAAGAGATGGGGAAACCACTGTTTCCCTTTGATAGTTTGTCCAGTGATTCAACTAGACCAAAAATTCTTTTAATACGCTGTATTTTCTGTCCATGTATGGAGGG
The DNA here is from genome assembly GCF_000710305.1 of Buceros rhinoceros silvestris. Classification (NCBI taxonomy): domain Eukaryota; kingdom Metazoa; phylum Chordata; class Aves; order Bucerotiformes; family Bucerotidae; genus Buceros; species Buceros rhinoceros. The sequence continues at coordinate 67,073 of NW_010398423.1, forward strand.
ACAATGAGAATCAGTAGCAACACATTCCTGGTACCTGATTTACCTTGTTCAGAATTAGCAGATGGATCTCTGAAGATTTTTACTGAGTAGGCATATCTTCAAGGGTTTTTATAATGTGACCACAATAAGCTCTCTCACTACATGCTTTTCTCTGGTGCTTGTGTTACTGGGATGGCTTTTTTCTATGTCTCTGAGTTTTTAACATCCTTTTGCTTTAGAATGTGGGCACAGATACATGCATTTTTGTGTCTCTGTTTTTCAGTGTCGTACTTAAAATCACCTTAATTGCTTCATGGATATACTATTTTGCTGTGTATACGCTAAAAGATCACATCTTTCCACAGCATTATACTGTTACTGAAGTCCCAGATCTTTTTCAGAGTCAGTGCTTATCAGAAGAGAGTTACCCTTTCTGTCAGTGTAGCCTGTGTTTGCTGCTGTTGGACTGTTCTGAGAGTTTTGCATTTGGTTTTATTAAAATACACTTGATTTGAATAGGCCTAGCTACCAAGTGGCCCAGAAAATTGTTTAATCATCTTTATTTACTTTGTTTTCTTTGTTCATGATCATTACTAGCTGTGTCTACCTAGTTCTGAGTAACCGAAGGATACATTGAGTAAGAGTATGACTAGTACTGCTACCTGGGCAACCTTGCTAGTATTCTAGTACCACTCAGTGGCAACTGCCTCTTGGAACGTGGGGGGTTTGGTGTTGTCTTTAACTGTCAACCCATTCTGAAGACACTTAAGTTTTTTCTTGAAGGCAAGTAGTCCTTTTTTTATCAGCCTGTTCTGTCTGACAAATCTGTGTACAACATTTGTCCCTAATCTCTTCAAAGAAGAAAATCAGATTTGTTTGGCAAGACCTATTCTACACAAAACCATGTTGGCTGGGAGCAATTATATATTCTTTCAGTAAAATCTGTATTAATGGCATCCACTGTTTTCACTTATTTGGCCCAGTTTTAATTCCACTAATGCTTTTTTTAATATTGACACATTACTAGTGCTCTTCCAGTCTTTGGGAATGTCCTAGTATTTTAAGATTGATGAACAGGGATCTTCAACAACCGTGTGACACCTGAAGTGAAAATTGTCTGAATCTCTAAATGTAAAACTTACTCCTCCTTGGTTTCTAATAAATCGAAAAGTGCTTATTAAACTGTAACTATATAACCCTGTTTTTTCCAAAGACAGACCAGCTTATATACTGAACACTCCTGGGGGGTTTTGGCATTAGTTTATGGTATAGGTATTCCAAACTTGGAATGGGCTTACGCATTCACTGTTCCTCTCATAACAAAAATGTTCCAGTTTTAAAGTATTTTATATATTTGTTCAAGTGTTTCTGTGTGTGTAGATTCTGGTTGGTTTTTCCATGTGGAATTCAATTGGTTTATTATCACTTATCTCTTAAGTAATTATCAATCTCCAGTATAGTGGTTAACATCTCTCTTGTTGTGAGATTGTTTACCCAATGCTCATAAATAATATATGGGTTTTGACAGTGCATCATAGTAGTTTATAATCGTCCACACAAGATTCCCAGAATGTGTCCTAAACTGAAGTCCCCTATAACATCATCATTTTCCTTTCCGAAGATTACAGATATATGCTGAGGAAAAACTCATCCTGTGCCCTAGTTAATTTGCTGACCAGCAAGCCTTTCTTGAGTTGTGTTAGTGACCTCTACGTATTCAGGAGCTGTGGTCCTGTATTACCAGAGATCACTCTAAAAGGAATAATGGTGGGGGGGTGGGGGGTGTTGAGGTATCCTGTTCCCTTATTGCTTTGCTTATCCTTCCTGATAATCAGAGATTCTAACGTGCCTGTTGTCCACCAAGTTTTAGTATTGCTGGTTATATAGAATTTATTCCCATCGATGGGAGTTTCCTGTTGCTGCTTACCCAGATTCCTAGGATCAACACACAAACAATTGAAGAGATTCTTTTCATTATATTCTTTGCCACGTTGGTTCAACCCGCTCATTAGGTGCTGAATTTGAGCATGTACCTCATTTGCCTTCCAAATAACTTCCCCTTGTGTTGCTGATTTAATATCCTGGCTGCTCCAGCTAGTTTCCAACTGAGAAGATTAGCCTCCTACTTGTGTGGTGTAGCCCGTCCTGTTCATACAGTCCCTTCTTTCACTGATGTGCTGTTTCACAGATCAAAATCCACTTCTTTTCAGTCATGGATGACAGGCAGAAAATGCTGGAGAAAAACTTTTTCACTTGTGATAACTGTGGATAGCCACTTACATTTTAATTTTATTAATTTAATTGTTTTCAGTGCAGTTGATTCCTTCAGTAATTCCACCTGAGGTGGAGGCATTATGTTGCATTTATGTCCTGTCTCCCATTGACTTGAGTTGCAGCTGTGAGCACACAGTGCTTCTGCAGATTAGACATGAGGGATTTATCTTGCACAGTCAGAAAACGGGTAACATACTATGAATCCCTCTGAAAACTTTCAGTGAATTCATGCTAAGATGCCTTGACCAATGGTGACTGCTGAGCAGCATTCAGTTCCGTCAAATATGACGTGTATTTGCTCTCTTACTGCAGTTCCATTCCAGTGGCTGCAACAAAAGAAATGGGAATAAGCAGGTAACGGGCTCTTTCACTGGGCAGGGATGATTCAGGCCCAGGTATAAGTCCACCCCATCCAACAAGCAGAAAAGTCAGGAGAAAAAATGATTATGCAATTAAAAGTAGCTCTATGATGCGTGTGTACTGGTAGCCTTACATCTGGCATCTCCTAATAAGTCTGCGCTTGACTTCATAACCTTATGAATGTCCCCAGCTTTAGCTGCTGCTTGTTGGGCCTCCATTTATAGTCAATACGGAGAGAGAGACTTGTCACCACAAGGTAGTTCTTCCCTAAAGATAAATGCAGAAGATAGGTGAAACGTTCTCTGGAGGCGGCTGAAGGTGGGGAAGATAGATGACATCATTTCTCACGGCGCAGTGTTCAGGTGTATAACTATACACATGGGTTTGTGCAAGGAGGCACGCTCGCAGATGGGTGTGGGGGAGTATGGCCCTATACACCCGAATACATACAGCACTAATGTGTAGCTGTACGTAATACTGTGAGTCTCCTCTACTTACAGTACTTCGAAATAAATCTTATATCAAGATCAGGTGTGTTAAAGTTGCATTTCTGAATGAAGCTACTCAATGTGGACCAGGTCTTAATTTGTTTTGTTAGTCAGTGATGAGAGCTCGTAGTCCCGCCCCCCAGTTTATCTCAGTGAAAATGTTATATGTATAGCAAAGATACAGAGGCGACTGGTTGGTAGAGAGTGGCTCCTTCCACTTTGAGCAGAGAACTTCAAGACGTGGTGTATTTAATGGGCTTCTGTCAGCTTCTTGATAGTGCATTGAACAGTGAGAGGTCGTCTGACTTCTGTCCTTCCTTGTTTGTAATGAAACAGGGTAAAGATGTGATCCCTGGAAATTCAGGGGTATGATTTTTCTTTTTCCTGAATCAGTTGCTAAGGATATCTACTTTTTAAAGACGTGTTTAGGAGATTAGGCTGACCTTCAGACAGGTCCCTGGCATTGTGCTTCCCTTTCTAGTGTGTTTAAAAAAAAAAAAAGTGTGTGAGGCCATTAGGCCATTACTTACCTTCTTAACCAAATGCTCTTCATGAAATTAAATTCTTAAAATGCTGTTGACATAGGAGATCTTTCTAATCGATATTCTTTATTTAATCTTTGTTTCTTAGTAGTGTTACTTTTTTCCTGTGGAATCATAACTGCGAGATGTGTATGTTGCAATTAAGCTGCAGGAAAGGTTATGAATGGTCAGTTTAAATTACTGCATTTTTTCACAAACTTTTGGAAAGTCCTGGTTTTTAACTAATTATTTGGTTCAGTGCAGTAATAATGAAATAACTAGATACTCCATTATCAAATATACTTTGAATTTGTCAATCAATATTTACTGTTTTTCTGCTGAGCTGTGAGGTTTATTGTAGATACCAGCAATTAGTTTCAGTGTTTGTAGCAACAAATTTCATCCCAAATGCTAAATTGCGATAAGGATGATGGTGTTTGTAGCTGTTGGCAAGCAACGATGCCTGACTGTAGTTCTCCAGAATATAATACAAGGAGGCTACAAAAAATCCTGAATATGTATCTGTAAAATAAAGATTTTTTTTTTTTTTTTTTCCCTAAGAGGGGAGGGCAAGCAAAAGAGTTAGCAGGTGACTCAAAGAACTGAGTTTTTCAGCCTAGGGTTGAAAGACCATTGCTCATTACAGACCCTGAGCTAGCGGTTTACCTACGAGAGAGAGAATTTTTTCTATATAAAAGGGTTTATTCTCAGAGAAACTGGCAATTCAACTGCTGTCTGGTTGATGTAAAAATAAAGACCTTTGGTGGAAGTTTATATATCACCTAGATGCTGGGTAAAGTTCTCAGACTTTTTCAGAATACCACAGTGCAGTAAATTAAAAGGAAATCTAAGTTTTGGAATATGTTGTGTTTTAAATTTGTGTCACGCCGTGAAGCCTCAGCAGACAGCCTGCCTATTCGATAATGCTCCTTTCACTGTAGAAGTATCATTCTTCTGAAGCCTGAAAAATAAATTAATCTTGGGAGGAAATAAAAAGTTCGTTAATTCTTGCCAGTGGTGACAGCTTGTTAGTGACTAGACCAGCAAGAAACCTCTGGCCCCTCCGAACTTCCTGGGACAACTCTCGTTGACTTCAGCGGGAGCAGCGTTGGACCCTGTGTAATTAAGTCCAGGGAACTGTAAATATTTGTATGATGTAATTTTGACAGTCACAGTTCATCTTTAATTAAGTTATCACTAACTTTTTGCTGGAATATTTTATTTGGTGTTCTGAAAAGCCGTGGCCTATTGATGGTGTTGCCATTGGGCTGCTGTTAAAGTGTCCCTGAGAGCTGCTATAAACTAGGACTTTCCTCCCCTTCAAGAGATGCATCTAAGCTGGATTTCCAGCTTTGAGAAGTGGTGGGACTTCAATCTATCATCACAAATCATGAACTGAGACTGACCACCAACTTCACTGAAAAACATCATCTTTTGGGGCTGAGCTTGCAAATTCCTTTATTCTGTGAGTACATTATTTTGGAGTATTTTATTTTAGCTTGTGAGGTTTTTCATTTTATTAACTCTGATCCTTAAAGTTAGGGAATATCTTTTGTAGAAAAGAATTACATCTTACCAGCTGCCAGGGTTCTGAGCAAAGCAATACTGGTAAATAAATGAAACTGTGATCATTTATAACTTTTAACAGAGAAATCAAAAGTGGCTCATATTCTGGAATACAGAAAAAACACGATTTGAGGAAACAAATCTTGATTTCTTAATATTTAACTTCAGCTTAGAGTCTCAAAAGTTTTTCCTGCTGCCTTGACCTCTGGCAGTAGTAGTGGTGGATATTAAGATCGCAGTCCGTTTCACCCGAGGCTGTTGATAATTTAGTCATCCGAAACAGCTTCTTCTAAACAGTGTCTCTAGGATGTAGTTCCTCCCTCCGAGGGGAGTAGCCGTTTGTTAGGTTATGGAAATCAAGCAGCTCGGTTACGACCATCGCATTGCACACTCCTGCCTATACCTGCAGAAGCAGGAACCGCACGGCATTTTGCCTGCGCGCAGCAGGCATGAGGAGCCGCTGTCCCTGCGTTGGCTGGAGTTTCTTAGTGGCGTTGAATGAAAGCCGATTCAAATCAGGGGGTGATTTGTTTGTCAAATTTTGCAAATCAGGCTGCAGAATGTGGAGTTTTACAAGCCCCGTTCAGCAGTCCAAGAGATCAAACTCGCTTCAGTTCTCAATATAACGTTCATACCAGCTCTTTCAATCTTAACTTTGATTACTTACCAGCAGAAGTTTATACTGAAATCTTTCCTTTGTCCTCTTTATCCCTCACTCACCTTTTCATTCTTTCCATGTCAATTATTAACACCGTGACGTTGCCTGTTGCTGCAGTAACTTTGTTTCAGTGCAGCTGTTGCCAGGTGAATTTTCTTGAGTGCTTGGTTGTCACATCTACAAAGATTTTATGAGATATCAGGAAAGTCTTGTTTCATGTGGCAGTCTTTGACTTTTTCTTCTCAGGGAACCGGCCTGTGCTGTCTCTAGGTGTGTTGTTTGAAAACAAAATGCAAAGGGAAGCACACCGTGTGTGTACAGTAGGTTTCGTTAGCAAGGTGGACACCAAGACGCTGAAATGTTTTGGACTAAATTCACGGGGATGGATTTGCTGCTCCCCTGGTTCAGTAGGGGCTCACAAGGGGCTCAGCAGACAGAAGGTGGCTGATCCATGTGTGAATTCAGATCTTCTTGGGTCTGTTTTTCAGCTGGGAAGGGTTGCTGTGAGTAGATGGTGAGTCTGGGGAAGCTGTGTATTACCAGACTGTGACTGTTGCAAGACATAAGACCAAAGTCCAGGTGCTTTCAGCTCTCTGACAGCATGCCAGTGGCCACGCAGTACACACCCTGGGGTGCTTTTCTGCCCTAAGGGTAGGGGCTGGTGGTTAATTCTGCAGAGATACCATTCCATTTGTGCCCACAGGCTTGAACTGGTCACCCCAACTGCAGGATTTAGGCACTCGAGAAGCGCTTGCTGCATACACACAGTTCGAAAGTTTCCAAGGGTATGTCTTGGCTGAGGTGAACCAATGACCACCATCGCTTTCTTCAAGGCTTCAAGTTCCTGCTTGCTTTGTGGTGGTTTCTGCCATGGAAACCCATGCAGAACACCAGCTCTGGACAATTTCCTGATGTATTTCCTGAATTCAGTTAATATCTCTCCACATTGGATACAAACCTTTCTTCAGATCTCTTTCAAAGGCAGAGGAGCCGTGTACTGTCCTTTGCTCACATTAGCTCCTCATTGGCACAGTCTAAATTTTAACTTTCCATTGGTAGACCAAAGCAGAGTGAGACCAAAACTAAGCCACTCTCTCTCGATCTCCCCAGCTACCCCCCTCAAGTCATTCATGGGTGACAAACAAAAGGCAAAGAGCCAAGTGTTGCCTTCCAGGGGAAAACCCAGTGTAATGGACTGAAAGTGCTGCTGGAGTGGAGAGAAGCAGCTAGAGAAATAAGGAAAGCATGAAAAACGAATGAAAATCAAATGAGAAGCCGCTGCTTAAAACCATTTCTTCTCCTTCCCTTTTCCCCTCTCTTTTAGCATTCTTCCAAGAGTAGAAAACTGACAAGGTTCAGATTCTCTGGGGTTTTATAGCATGCTGTGATTCTTCTTACTAGATGTGAGGATGTGTGTTTAAAAAAAAAAATCCTTGTGAATTTTCTTGCTGTAATGACATGGGGTTTTTTTCTTTTGAATCTGAAGTGGCAGTGGAGAAGTTCATTGGTTTACTTTATTTTGAGGTGAAAAAATAATGTAACCTGCAGTGCATCTCTCTTAAAACACAGCTGCTGCAGGAGTGTGATACCTTT
>NW_010398423.1:74646-104794 GCF_000710305.1 Buceros rhinoceros silvestris
CCTGCTGAAACTTTTGGGCCAGTTGATTTCTTTACATGTCCCTTAAAATGTTGGTGGCTCCTGTTAATTGCCCCAGTGTGTACTGATGAGCCCAGATCTGATTGTCAAGCTTCCCTACTTAAAGCTCAGAGAACAAGCTGCTTATGATGACCCAACAGAGACATAAAGGAGGTCTATGAAAGGGAGAGTATTCAACCAGCCTTAATCCTTGTTTTCAGCAAGGCAGTGTCTTTAAGTGCAGGCTAATTAGTGAATAGGCATGGTTGTAGATTCTTGTAGACACGTCTTTTGTTGGCTTGAGATGAACTGAGCAGCTAATAGAAATGGTTTAAAATCTCTGCTTTGCTTTTAATGCACTTTAATAAGGTACGGAGATGAGAAAATATAAATCAAAGCAGGAGCAAAAGTAAATTCAAATCATCCCACTACCTCTGTTGATATATTCCATTTAGATATTAGCAGTTATGCTCGGGGATATGCTGGCCCTGTGCTTCTAAAAGTATTTGTAACCTTTGGTGTGTATCAATACTAGAAAAGCATGGAGGTTTTTTTCCCCTGTTACAGTGATGTCTTATGCAAGTATTACTTTACATTTAAATGGTTAAAGTCATCACAAAGTGATTGATCAAGATAAACATAACTAGAATCTGACATTCTAGAGGGATGCCCCCCCTTCAATCATTTGTTTATCGTATCTTATTACATATTGTATCATAAAATTTCCCAACAGATAGGAATAACCATCTGCACAGACCAAAGAGTCATTCATGGTAAAATTGAATATGAGGAAAGGCCTACGGGGAAACTGAGTTAATGTCGAATGACATCTAGAGAAAACATTCCTTAAAGATGAGCAAGACAGTTGAAATATATACTAAGAGGATGAAAAAAAAATGTTCTGGGGTTTTTTTTCTCCTATTATTTGCATGTTGCTTGACCTTGACACTGCAGACAGGAAGCAGATGCAGCAACTTGCTGTGCTGCTCATTTTCTAAACTGAACCAGCAATTCCCCGGTATTGAAGAGCAGTGCCTTGGTTATTGAGGCACAGAACCTTTTCGCTGCCTTTTATCACCTGTCCGATCAATAGGAGGTAATTACTGCACAGCAGCTGCCTGGTGGCTTTGGAGAGCAGCAACTGTTCTCCTGGCCCAGCTGTTGGCTAATAAGGACAGTCAACACATCTGCTTCAACAGCTGGTAATTAACAAAAGCTTTAATTGCTGCAACTCGTTTAACAACAAACCTATGAGAGAGAGAGATGGGGAGGAATATTATTGACTCGGTGCTCTGCACTTTCCGTGACCAGTTTCTTTTTTCCACTTTGAACACCACTGCCTTTGTCTGATGCATTGAATGGCAGGAGAACACAATAAGTAATCCAGAGCTTAAGTTTTTCAGATCTTTGGTGTTTCTTATTGCAACATTTCTTTGCTAAATTGCAAGATAAAATGGATCAAAAGCATTTTGTGGGGGTTCGTACAACAGCTACAATGGGCAGCAGTGCGCAATCCAGCAGCCTCCAAAAGAAAGTAATGGGTTTCCCCATTTCTGTATGAGTTTGATAGCCCTGCACCCCCTCCCAAAGAAGGTGTCACTGTTCTGAAGGTGGTGGTTATCTGAAGAATCTTATTACTGCTGTCAGATCCTTCACAAAGTTTCTTGCACAGTGTTTTTTCCTGATGTTGGTCAGTTTTTTTAAAAAGTGCCAGGTGGCACCTTGGGCTGCACAAATATCTCACCATTTTGTCATTACAGAATTGGAGAGGGTTCTGCACAGAGCTTGTCTAAACATCTACATTTATCGCATCAGTCAGCAAACACACAAAGACATTTCTCATAATTAGACTTATTCTGTGTGTTATGCTTGTGTACAGCAAACGTATAATTAGAATAGTCATCACTAAATAGAGAAAATGCCTGTGTACAAATAGAGGGAAATGTTAATCCCGTGGAAGTCAACAGTGAACTTCTGTTGGCTTCAACGGGTCAGGATTTTCCTTACAAAACCAAATTTTCTTAAAAGCTGGAGGCAAATTTGGCATTCTTTATGCTACCTGTGAAAAGAAAGTGTTCAAGTAGTAGTGGAACTGTTGCCTGAAGTATTATGCAAGTCAGGCATGTGTTGCAGATTGTGTGAACGGCTGAGTCAATAAAAATTTCTAAGAAATAGTATTTAAAGTGGTATTTTGAAGTGGTAAACAGGCGATGAAAAAATTGTGATTCTTTGCTAAAAGTTAGTCCAGATCACTTGATTAAACTTGCCTCACTAACGTTTTGGCTGGCAAATGTTTCTGTACACTGAGTTCTTAATCGTCTGCTGGATATGTTGAAAGGTCTGTAAGAAATTCTACCCAAGTGCTCGCCATTGACAGAATACAGATTGCGTAATTAAAAATATTCTGGCAAGCCAAGTTCAGTTCAACAAGTGTTCAAGTGAAGAAATGTATAATAGGGACAGTAAAAAAGTGTAAGATGTGCTTTGAACAAATAAAAACAGAAGTGTTGACTAAAATTCTAACCATAAGACAGTAACTTGGAGAAGTGTTTATTGTTTAAGCTTAACAGAACGTGATTTTTGTACACAACAAGCTTTGGGGATTAAAATGGTTTCTTTTGTCTTGCTCTAAAAAGAGGAAATAAATACACCTTCTGCATTAGATTGTACCGAGGAGAATTGTTGAAGCATTTGGTAGATGGCAAAAATTATTCTCTGTTCAGTGGGCTATTTTTGTTTCATTCTGCAAGTTGTGATTTTAAAGAAAATTACTGTTGGTAACGTATCCCTCTGCTAATTCCCTTTCCTTCCTCTTCCTTCCTCTGAAAATCACAAGAATTACCAGATATGCAGCAACCTCCGTTTTTTCCAGTTGAAATGTAGTTGAGTCTGAGTGAGTTGCAACAGAAATTTAGACGTGTTCTGCCACTACGCCCTAAAACAGGTGGGAAATGAAAAGAATGCTTTTACCTAAGACAAGGATCTCATACAATCTGAACAGGCACACAGTAGAGGGAAATAAGATTACCTCATATAAAATTAGATTTCTAGCAGAAAGAACCAGAAACTTTTGAGTCCTGAATGAAAGTAACTCGCCTGTATCAACAGATGTCACCCAAGAGTATAGTGTCCAGACCAGTCTCTGGAAGTCTTCATCCCCTGCTGATGCAATAGGAGGTGCCATCCATTGAATCCTCTCCTGTACTTTTTCCATCAGACAGATGGTTCCTATAAAGTCTTAAATGTATGTTCTCACAAACACCTCTATTTGCTTTTACTTTAATTATAAATCGTTAGTCTGAGTTCTACCTGGGTGGAAAACATTGCAGTAAGATTGTGGAGAAAGCAAGATTTGGGGAGTTGTCCTGGTCAAAGTCGGCACCAGCTGTTCAGACTCAGTATGATTGGTCCATTTTACACATCTAGAATTGAACAGATTGAGAGCAAAACTGGTTTAAATTATCTGTTGAGGGTCCTTTCATCACAGCAGACATGACTGTAGCTTGTCCGCAGTGTCTCAGAAATTCACAGTCGTACGAGCTGCACGAGTGGCTCAGGGTGGTGAAGCCTGCAGCCAGCACCAGGAGCAGGCAAGCAGCTTGGTCATCTTCCCAAAATGGACCAGCTGGAGGAAGAGCCCAAACTGTCTTGCTCTATTGGCTGATGAGAACTTCATATATCAGAGGAGAAGTACTATTAACTGGCTTGCCAGATCCAAAGTTGGTTTGAGAATATCTTGGTAGTTAAGGTCCGGACATGCCGGTGTGGGGCATATACTCGTGGATTCTTTCTTATTTCTAATTTTTCTGCTAACAGATGAACATTTATTCAATAATGCTTTTGTCTTTACTGAAGTGTAACAGGTGCTGTTGAACTCAGCACTTTGTTTCTGAGTTTGTGTGTACAAAAATACCAGGTAAATTTGGGTACACCTGCTAATAGTTCATTTTCCTTAAGATGAAGACCACAAAGTGAAATAATAAATATTAACTCAAGCTTTTCCCTGCCTTTCCTTTCAAATCTTGGAGGAGTTATGGACCAAAGCAATCCCACTGAAGTCATTGGGACAACTCATTTTTAGAATACTGTACAGGCTTATGGCTTTTATGGAAGATGAGTAGTTTAATTTTGATCGTGGGGTTAGCCACTGCTACCTTCTGCAGAAGCACTGTCTGTCAAGAGGTAAGAGTCATTCTGTCTCATTGCCTGAAAGGTTGTAATTTGTTTAATTATCACTTAGCATCAGATAAAAGCTTTGTAGAGTAAATTCTTAACTCTTTTTTTGCTCAAATTACTGTCTTGTGTGCTTTTTTCTGCCACTGTTTTTAAGCATGGATGATTTCAGTGTATGTGTTTTCTTATGGAAAAGAGACTTACAAAACATTGCACAGTGTCTCAATCGGATGAAGTGTTGCAGTTGGACTAGTGTCATGCTGCAATCAGGGGTAAGGAACTGTAATGTGTGAATGTCTCGTAAGAGAGAAGCCAAAGGGTAACCAAGTGTGAACAGCAGTGGAAGGGGCTGGTCAGTGGTGAAAGGCAAGGACTTTGCTATAAGGAAGAGCCTGATACTGAGTTGGGTAGTGAAGTAAGGTTAGAGTTGAGTAGTGAAGTACAGTTAGAAAGATTTACCTGAGCAAGGGGTACTCCTGCATCCTTGAGGTGGAGCTGTAGGTGCCAGTCCAGAGTGCCTTCCAGCCTACTGGGAGTGAGAGAAGGAAACTGTCAGTCAAACTCATGTCAGGTTATTGAGCTCAGTCAAGTTTATTAAGCCATACTAGTTGACAGCACCAATTATCTGTACCTACTCTAGTAACTACAGTAGGGTCAGAGCATGGGCTTGCACAGGGGCATGCAATCATCTACACTTTTTGTTAGAAAACTCCCTGATCACTCTCTTCCCGATCCCCCAGACAACGCCTTTGAACAAGATTCTGTACCAGGGCCTATTCTGTTTGACAGTGTGGTGTCATCAGCCCTTCCTTTTAAGTGTGGACAGAAGAGGCTTTTGACATGGTCACCCAAGGCAGGTCATGCCGGTAGATCTCAAGTCTGGAGCATGGTTTCTGGCTGGTTCTTCTGGCAATAGGGAGGTGACTGCTGTGGTCAGCCTGGGGTCTGTTGGCAGAGCCTGAAAATGTACCAGGCAGAGAGCCCCAAAAGCACGCACATTTCCTGGCTGCAGCACAGATAAAACACGTCTGGCTGTAACACGAACTTTCTTCTGTTCTCCTGCCAGTTCAGTTCCACCCCAAACTGGATAGGACACTTTTGGGGCTGAGGGGAATGTTGATTTTATTGAATAGGGTCTTTGTTACCGCAGAGCTTCTGAGACAACATTACAACACCACCTTTTGGATCCTGTGCTGATGACTTGATGTTTGTGGCAGATCCTGACTTGATATTGTAAGTGGCCAAAGTCATTTGCATGGACAACGGCTTTGTCATGAGTGCTGACATTTGAAGCTTTCCCAGAGTAATCTGCCAGTAGGTCTCAGACTCCACCTAGAAGGCTTCTTTAGCTCGCTCTAGGTCTACACAGTCATTTCCTTCTTAATTTCCTCCAAGGAGATTGCCGGTAAAAATTGTTTATAGCGTGATAGTCTTTGTGGTGCATGTGAAGCAAGTCCCGTCACACAGCTGAGGGAAACGTCCCTGTTATTAAAGTAAACCAGAGAGATTTTTTTCTTCTTTCTTTTAAGCTTCTATTTGATAACCTGCTCTGCCTTTGAAGGGATGTGTCTGTTTTCTAGTCCAGTTACCTATGCAGCTGTGAAGGGGCACAAAAGGCATCCTGAGATACAGTATACACCATGCCCAAAACAATGTGCTTTATTTTGTTTTCGGATATGTTAAGTTTTTCCGTCTTGCTGATGTCTTTCCAGAATTGATTTGAAATTGCATTTTTCCCAACTGATTTTTAGATCAGAAATAAAGTGTGTGATGCCACCAAGGACAAACCTGAAATACTGAACATGGAGGAATGTGTCCTTTCCACACACCCACTGCTGTAAGCAGTCTTTAATCTGAGAAGTAAAGGAATTAACTTACTGTGGGTATTTTCATATAGATCCTAAAGCTGTAGCTACTATGCAAAATAACTGTTGCAAATGGATTTTTGTTTCTCTATTACAAAAAAGTCTTCTTGATTGTCTTTCAATTTTCTTTTCTCGGTGTGTGCATCATGGTTTAGTAGTGAGAAAGTATCTACTTATCCATATATGGAGACCTAACTACTTGCTAATGTTCCTCCAGCTTGTGCTCTTAATAAAATTCCTCCTACTAAAAGCATCTCTGCACATGACATTGTTTAAGTGCAAAACCCGATCCAGCTATGAATGTGTATTTTGCAGCTGTCACCCTTGAAGTTTTCAGGACTCTTTTTGTTGTCGCTAAGGTTATGTCTTGCCTGAAATAAGCTTTGCGGGATCTGTAGGTGGTTATCCACAGAGGAGCTATGTAGGATGGTATCTCTGTGGTTTTTAGCTGTTTACTCAAGCCATAAATGAGGACTTGACCCTGGGAAGTCAATTACGGTTTGGGGTCAACCTCACGGGGGCAGAATTCCAAATTAATCTTCCTCACTCCATGAATCATTCTTTACAATAAAATGGTTCCAGATATCAGTCTCTCACACTCATCACATGCCTTGGATTGTCCTTTGAACAGCTCATTTTTCCTGCAATTTTAATGTACTCTATTGAAATATGCCATATTCCAAGCATACCTGTATTAAAAAATAATACTGCAGATGATGAGGAAATTTCATATCAACAATGTATCCAAAGTTAGAAGAGGAATACTGCTGGTGCGGTGTGCTTCCCAGTGTGATATGACTATGCAGCACGAGAATGAGACGTTCACATATTGGGCGTAATAGTTCAGCTGGTGTTGCTTTAAAATAAAGAGTAGATATTAAGTTTGCCCTTATAATAAAAAGAAGATACGTACTTAGTCTGGTCAAAAATGCTGCTGGAACCTGTCATCGTCTTTGACAGAGCAGTAAAAAACTTTTTGGTGATTGTGCAACCAGGAAATAAATCAATCTGTGTGTATTTGTTGTGGCCTGTTGCTGTTATCTCGGTCACAACACAGCCTCTCACAGATGAATGACCATACAAGCAATATTCGTACAGCAGGGTCATGTGTTCTTACTGTGGAATTTGTTGATGTGATGAAGACAAGTCTAGACCTCAGGTAGCAGCATCGTTTACAGGCCTTCTGGAAAGCTCCCTAAAAATATTGAATTAGGGAGAGCAGAAAGATGGAGTTGGGAAAGGTGGCATTAGGTAGACTTGCAGCACAACACTTCTTGAAAATGATAATTCCATTTTGTCATAAAAGTGCGGTTATGGGGTTACCATTTTTAATTCCAGTAAGAGGAAAACATTAAGATGTTCTTTGTGAAGTAACTGAAAAAGATGCACCTATACATGCTAAAAAGCCAGTGTTGATGTGCCTTTTCCCACTTCCTCATTCAAGCCGGGCACTCTCAAATATCTTGATGGCTGGGCTGTGGCGTTAGTCTCCTATCCCACAATGCATTGTCTGTCTGAATCTGCTTTTCACATACTTAGCAATTTAATAAAAATATATTTGTGCCAGTCACAGAGAGAGGACGTAGACCAATAGAAGTCACTGGAAACATGGATAATTCACGTGACTTTAGAGCAAGGAAGTTAACACGAGAGACTGGGACTCAATGACAGATTTCTGCATCCAAAACAAATAACCCACTCAGGTGGCTGGGGAGGAGCTGTCTCTTCTGTCAGAAGCTCTGCCCGATGTTCCTCAGAAATATTTCTGTCTAAACCAATGTGTTTCCACAGGGTGTTATTGTTCCAGTGAAACAATGCTGTTTCTTTTAAAAAAAAGTTTCATTAACTGATACTTATTTTGACCAATGTTAGTATTAGATTGCGGAGTAAAATCTTAATATGGTTAATTGTTTGATCCTAATGCAAACTCAAAAAGGTCATGTTTGCTGTTGAGATCCCATTCCTTTGTGTCTGGAGGGAATGTCAACCTGGGTGTGGCTGTGGTGGGAGAAGGTGTAGCTTAAAGGCTGTACGAGTTCCCACCACCATTGTCACCCTGAAACTCTCTGCTACACAACCTTCAGCTCATTCTTCAGGGTAGTTTTTCTAGCTGTACCAATCCTCCCTAGCAGTGTAGATCCATCAAGGATCAGAAATACAGTTGCTTGATTTACTCTAAGTTGACAGGTTTAGTGAAAAATATTTCTATTAGAAAATTATCTGTTGAGAAACAACTTTTCATGAATTTCTAATTATTTCAGTTAGAACTTCAAACTTTTCCAACTTAAGTTTGTCTCCCAAAAGAGTAATGTAGTAAATATTTGAAACTACTCTTCAAACTTCAAGAATTCAACATGAAGTTTTAATTTTACACTATAAATTTGGACTTATTGTTAATTACGTATTTCATGGTGTCAGTAATCTATAACATCTACTGTAGTACAGTTCTAAATTTCACTTTTCATTTTTAAAATCGTTGAGGTCAGCTGATGCTTAAATGCAGGTTGAAACATTTTATCTCATTTTCTCGGTCAACGTGTCCCCTGTTTGTATTGTAATGAAACGGTTTTGACACGATAGCGCTGTGATTTAAAAAACAAGGGGGTCACTTAGTGCATTATTGCAGTGCTGGGCATTTTCAGTCCCCTCGTGTTAGCTGGAGTCTTTCTTGACCCTGAAAACCTCTGATCCCTAATTAATAAGTGCTTGTATTCTTTTCTAGATCAAAGCGTCACCTGCTTCTGTTGTTGGTGGAACAGTTTGATATGTTGACACTGATACAGAAAATAAGATGAGCTGTTGTAATCTGCACTAAGTACCAGCTGCTAATGTAAAAACAACAGAATGGTTAGAAGCTGGATGCCGTAATGTGTCACAACGTGACCTGCTCTGTCATGCCATAGGTACTTCTCGTATTGTCATGATGCGTAAAATGTAAAACCATGAAAAATAGTTTAAGATAAAAATATTTCTTCAATGTTTTTAAAACATTTTTTTGCAGACTTCTTTCCTTGCTTATTCAATCTAATTCAGAATGAAGGAAACTTTTGTTCCCCCTCCCTGCCTACTGCTGCCTTGAGAAGACGCCTGACCTCTTACTGTCTAGCTAGCCTAATACGAACAGAAACATGCTTCTGCCCCACAAGAAATGGCGACAGTTCTCAGCTGCCCATTTGTGGGCAGATTCCATTTCAGATTCCAGGTAACATAGACCAAAGGAGCAGAAAGACATCTTATTGCCATCTCTCCTTGTTATACAGCTGTGCCAAGTGTAAATGATGGCAGAAATGCCTTCAGAAGTCTTCAGACTTCTCACCCAGCCTTCTTCTAATCCATAGGAATATCTTGGGTCAGGAGAAAGCAAGCTGTTAGTGGTGGTTACTGAGTTCAGGAGTACTTAACGCGTTAACGGGTGTCTCAGCCAAGGTGGAGGAAAATGCTTCAGGTGGGAAGAGTGTTGGTTCTAAGTTAGTTATAATCTCAATAAGAATAAAGTAAGAATAAGTCTTGTACAAGAAGAGCACTTATTAAGCAAGAAAATTCTGTCTTAGGAAACAGAGACGAATGAAAATTGCCAGAGGGCTATTGGCCCTTGGAAAGGAAATTAAAACAAAAAATAGTGTAACAACTGTGATGAGAACAAGGAAAGAGGAAATGTGCCACTGCTCTGAGAATGGTCTGGAGATCGAGATAATCCGGATTAGGTCTGAAAGTGTGTGAGTTTTATTTTTTTTCTCTCAGCTTTGGGCAATGGTGATGTCACCTATAAGGACAGGGGTAAAGAAAAGGGAACGTATGGAAATGTGGTACGTCGTAGCTGTTGCGCAGATCATCGTGCTCAGGTTGGGATAATGGATGGTTTCCATCCCCAGTTCTGAAAGACCTGGTGCCCAACATTGCAGCAATGAGGGTAAAGTTCTTTACTAAATCCTATTAGGCTATGTATGGTGTAATATGATGGGAAATTAGCAGAGGCAGCATCTATATTTAGAAGGGCAAAAAAAGTAATTTTGATAATTGTAGACTGGTTAGTCTTTATTGTGAGGCTTCAGAGTAAATTTTGGAGGAAAATGTTTTTAAAAGATGGATCTGTCAGCAGTTAATCGAAGTACAACTTTCACCCAAATAAGATCATGCAAGAATTCTTCGTTGGTATGATAACTGGTTATTTAGACAAGGAGACTTGTGAAGTGTGAGCTGACACACAAGCTTATATGTTGTACCACATGGAAAATTATTAATTACAGCGGAGAATGTGTAGATTGTTATTTTACAAGCAGGCACAAGCTTAATGTGGGAAATGCTGCTTGCTGTTCGCTGGGTTCGCCTATCATCTCTTGTTTGGGAGGATGGGCACATTGAGCTCATGGCTGTCTGCAAAATGTCATGTACCCATGAAGGAGATGAGGGATTAGTCAAAGGCAATAAGGAACTAGTTAGCAGGAAGGCAACAGCAAACAGCTTTGAAAGGAGAAACGTTAAGCTCTAAGGATTTCACTAGTGGAATTTCTCTCCAGTTTCTCACCAATTGGTGCTGAACCAGTTTTATTTAATGCTGTCATGGAGAACCTTTGGCATGAAGAGCAACAGCGTGCTGACAAAATTGCTTGATGACGCAGAGCTGAGAGATGTTAATAATACAACATGGAGATATTATTGGTAGAAGTAAGTTCAAGCCGTCTTGCAGAAAGATTGGAATGGCCTCAAGAACTGGAAAAATAAAAGTGGTGAGGTGAAATTCAATGGTACCAAGCGTGAAGTATCATCGTTTCCAGTTGAATAAGAATTTCTACCATCAGCTGCGTAATACCAGTGGGTAGGAGAACAGACAGACAGATACCAGAGGGTGACTGTAAGCAAAACAGATGCAGGGGTGTTATCAGGGAAGATGTGTCCCCTGGGGTTAGGGCGTACTGCTCGCAGAGTACTGATGAGCAATGGGTTTGAATTGATCAGGGGAACGGAGATGGAACAGAAAAGGTTGTTTAGCCTGTGTAAGGAAGGAAAAATATGTGTTGGCTATAAATATATATAGGTAGAGATACTGTATGCTCTCTATAAATGCATGAGGAAAAAAATTAGTTAAATGTTAAGGCTCTGAAACTTTGCTACTCAAGTTCATTGAATGTTGTTTTCCTTCTGCTGGATGTTGAAAAAATTATAAAAGCTATCCGTCACCCACAGAGAACCCGACAGAGTAGGATGCTGTGTATTCTTACCTCTTTCGATTTAGAGAGTGCTTGTGTTTGCACTGGAGGACATAAGAAAAGATAAAAACTAGTTTTATCCTCTGTTTTCCTTTGCTTAAGTCTGGTATTTTCTAGCCTTTGGGTTAAGAAAACGTAGCGTTGCTCATGTAAATATTTTGAAACAAAAGCAACAGCAAAAGGATCAGTAATGAGATTTTCTTAGTCAAGATCTGGTTAAGTTTGATAGGTAGTAATTAGCTTTTAGATAATTAGAAAACTTACATTTTCAACAAGTAAATGTTTGCTAAAATGCAAAATGGAAGAAACGTAGAAATAAGAATTCTCTTTTGCAGGTACGTGGCATGGGGGACAGAGAAGAGGGGAGGATCTATCCACATTAAGCCAAATATGAAAGCATAGGAACTTGTGGGCAAAACAAACCTGTGTTTAACCCTTTCAGAGTACTGTTGAGTGATGGGTTTGTATTCCTCAGGAGAATGGAGAGGTTACAGAAAAGGTTGGTTAGCCTATATGAGGAAGGAAAAATTTATGCTCTCTATAAATATAACCTTTCAGGTTATAAATAACCTTTCAGGGTTAAACAGAAACTTCACTGAGGGTAACCCTTGTGCCAAAGTGGTAACCAACCACAGCTCTGAGTTGACCTTTTTAGGGAAAACCTCCACCAGAGGTTTTCTTCTTGTTGCTCCTCCTTTACCTTCCGAAACAACTGCTTCAAAACTGATCTATTTCTGTGAAGAGTCCTGATTTCCACAGCTTGTCATTTTCCAAAGGAATAATATTTTGCTAAAAAGCTCCCAAGCAGCTATTGTTATTGCTAGAGGTGAGCATGAGGATTTTTGCCATGCACACTATGGATGGATTTCAATATACATCATAGGAGTCGTCCAAATGTTTTATAGTAGTGCAGCCACCATTACTTTAGTTAAGAATTTCACTTTGTGATGGGCACTATTTTGCTTTCCTCCTCCTAGAGAAGACAGCTGTCATTTGGGAGGATATTTCAGCCATTTATTTGTGTCTACCACTCCTCAGGCCTGTGAATGATGGGTCATCTTGTCACCTGGCTTCATGCTGTGCGCAAAAAATCCTGTGCTTGAATTGTTGTCGATCTCATGCAGCTCCCAAGTCTCAACCCCACTCTGTGCTCCCTGTAGCTGTGGGTTTTTTTAAATTCAAAGCACCTGATTCTGCTGTTTATTTTTATTGGTGCAAACCCAGTCAAATTGGTGTGGTTTTCTCTGCTATAAAAACTGATGTAAATAAGAGTCTTCAGACTCCAGTGCCTTCTGACTTTTGTCCTGAAAAGCAAGTGGAACGTGAGGTGTATTTTTTATGATAGTTCTCCACAGAGACTAGCCGTTAATCTCTCCGTGAGTAGGTGTGTCAGCTGCAAACATTTCCTTCCAGTCTACCATTTCAATCACACTTCACAGTACACTGAAAATTGGCAAGGATGTTAATTATTGGCCTCTAGAACAAACCACCTACTTTGATTCAAGCGTGTTTCCCAGTTTTTAAGAATGTTGTTTCACCTACAGAGCAGTATAATTACAGAAAATAGCTTGGTTTGGCTAACATCCGTGTGTTCTGCGAGTTCTGCTTGCAAGGCAGCAAGCAGCACTGGGCAAGAGGCTCACCTGCAGAGGATTTTAACCTCTTGCTGGCAGGAGTTAGGGCTTGCCAGCATCCAGTCCATTGTTTCCAGTATCAGAAGCTCTAAACCACTGTCACTCAAGCTTAAACATTAACACTTTCTGCTTTTAAAGGTGAAGGAATCCTCCATATATTTAGGAAGTTTGTTTTTATTCTCCAAGGAACTTCCTGTTTAAATTTTATGAATGTCTGTTACAGGAGCAATTACAGCGGTAAGTCCTGCACCCGGGCAATGCAAAACCCTGGGTGCGACGTGACGCACCGAGCAGCACGGAGCAGAGACTGGTCATGTAGCCACATTTGTGCAATGCAGCGTTTGATAAAATTTTCCAGGAGTCAGCCATGTATCCAGGACATGATTAATCAGCCAGCAGAATAAATTGCCCATAGATGACGGGGAGTTGACAGTAAACAGTAGAACACCTGCCTTGAAGACTTACAGTCTTAACAGACAAACAGGAAACAGAAGCAAGTGGGAGCCCTGGTTTAGGAGAGAGATTTTGAGGTGTACATGGTTATACAGTGAGCTTGGCAAAGCTGGAGGCTGAACTCTTTGAATTTCCCTTCATGTGTTCGTAACCCATGTAACAGGTTTTTAATTTACCAAGGAACTTTTCCGCCACGCTGTCCTGAAGAGTTGGCAGAATCCACACTGTTTCTCACACATGTGCCTTTTGGTTTGGGGCTCTACAATTTGTACAATTAATAATTTACAACATGAATTAAAAACATTGGAAAGGAGCCCAATGCTCAGGCTCATGTGTCAAAGAATCGCTGTGCGAGCCCGGTCTTATTTGTTGTTACAACAATTAATCATCTGCTGTTTTTAAGGTAATTTATATGGTACCTGGCCCTCAAGGGAGTCCTGCAGTGCTATTGAAGCTGGGCATTTTTAAATTAATGGTGATTAAGCTATAGAGCCATATTAAATGAGTACTTACACGAGTACGTATTTCTACCTCCTCTTTAACCGTAAGGCCGTGTCGGGGCTGGCTACCTTCCTGGCTTACAAGCCACATGCTGCAATTTCCATAATGGCTGTGAGTCACAAGCCCTTTGCAGCACGGTGTGAATAAACAACGAGACAGGAGACATCCGGCAGGATTCACAGGTGGGAGACGACAGCGATTGCTCAGGGATTCCACAATAAACCAGATCCTGGGTGAGAATGCACCCAGACCCCAGAGCAGGGCTCCACAGCCCTCGCTGGCTCGTCACCTGCCACGGCTCAGGGTGCGGGTTATCCGGCAGCAGTCCTGTCAGGAATGTCAGCCAGTGCTCCCGCCACAGGAGCTGTGCTTAACAGCCAGAGAGCCACGTGCAGACCAAGAGTCAGCCGTCAGTAGCTGGCGGCTGAGTGCCTCGCTCCACTCCATGTGTTGGTCAACAGTTTTGCACTACAGGTGCGTTATATCAGTATGGGGTCTGTTTGCTGATAAACACTTGGCCGAGCTGAAGAGGTCTAACCATAGCCAGAAAGTTTACCATATACATGAGGGAGACATTCAAAACATCATCCTGCTGTGAAAAAAAAAAACCTAGGAACATTTACAATGCTGGAACAAGAAAGCATTTTTCATAAGAATTAAGTAGGCAGTGTTACAACACAGTACAATTTTATATATGTAATTATGATAAAGCAGGGCTGAAGTGAGCACACAAAGGATCGTTGTGTTTTCAAAGCAACGTGGATGCTCTGAATATGTTGTTTATTGTTCGTTTATCGTTTCACAGGCAGAGCTGGTAGCCTTGCGACAAGAAAAAGAGGCTGCTCTTCAACGGTGCAAAAAATTAGAAGAAGAAATCCAGGCATTGCGTGTTTATTACAGGTAAAATAATTAATACCAATATAAATCGGTGACTCATAGGGGAAATTTTCTGTACTGTGTCTGACTGTGAGTGAGGAAATGGCCTTATCAAACAGGTATTTGTTGGAAATGTGAATACATCCATGAATCAAGGCCTGCATTTCTGCTTTACTGCTCACCAACCACCTCTTTGAAATAGAAGTCCTTCTCTTATAGCCTGCATTTTCTGTTAGTTTCTCCTAAGGGAAGGGGTAGGTGCCTGGCAGTTGATTCTCATAAAAATGCAAAAGCTGGGTAATAGCAACACGTTCACTTAACACCACAAGGACAAAAGAACCGGTTGACATAAGGGCTTGTTTCTTCCCCGATGCTGGCACGTGCCTAACTTAATCAACATAGATTTTTAAAATAATAAAATCTGTAATTCTAAAAGAAAATCCCTTTTCTTTTTCAACCCCCCTATAGTACGTATGTCTTAATATCTATTTTTTAATTCCCTGCGATCTGTAGCAGTATGTAAAATGAGAGAAATAGCCATTCCCTCATTAATTTAGGTGGGCTGCCCTGAACATTTGCATAGATCAGTGGGTTTTAGTCCCTAAGGAAAAGCTCTGTGTGGTCCAATGAAGGAGTTAGGTTGTTTTATGGAGTGATGTTGGGTTACAGCTCTCATTTCATCCTGACCTCCTGTGTGAGAGGGGATACAGAGCTGCCAGCAGGTTAAAGGCAGGAGAACTGGCATCAACACAGCAGAAAATTGTGACTCTGAAGGCTGAATGTCTGTGATGAGGGATGTGGGCTGCAGAGGTAAATAATAAATGTAGTGTGAATATTATGTTCATTGGAAATGAAGAGGACTAGTTAGGTATGACTAAAAAGTATTTGAAGGAGCAGGACTGTGTGTGTTTTCAGTGTTTCAGCAGTTACAAGTGAAAAATGCTTGGCTTTCTAGAGGTTTTTTGAGTTTCCCCTTCTCATTAAGTTTATTAAAACCTTGGAGGGAAGTTTCAAAACCAACTTTTGTTCCTAAATCTCATAGGCATTTATTTAAAGCCTGTTAATAGTGAATAGAAACCCCAAGCAATTTGCGATTATTGCTTTTAATGAATTTGGTCAGTATTTAGTGTGTGCACAAATTATGGTATGTTTTACCAAGCTAGAAAGAATTTATTATCGTGCCCCTATTACTCACTTACATGGGTTTTGTAGAATAATTTAAAAACTGCAATGCAGTTTTTGAATTGATATTTCAGAAATTAAGTTTGCTCATGTTTGTCTCTGCACATTGCAGGAGATTTTTCATTGACTTTTTAGTTATATTTTCGACTTGGCTTACCAAGTTTGCACTAACATACAGCATTTAACAAGTGTTTTAGGCAGCAGCTGCAGTTTACTCATGTAAATGCTTTAAATCTTAAAAATGTTGGCAATAATGACTTGCAGGAACCACCATTAGAATGTTCCATGATCTTAACTTGCAGCCCTTAATTTGAACAGGCAAAATTTCACTGTAAGTTTGGTGATGGCATTTGCAAGATTTAACCATAAGGTGTGGAAATGCTCACCTGAATATCCCCTGGGGCAAGAATTATTGCATCACTACTAAGTTATACAAGTTACACACTAATTCAGAACGTCAAAAGTGAAAGATTTTTATCTCCTGTCTCACTGTCCTCAAGGATGTTTTTTTTCTAATGAGTTCTGAAGTGGACCCACAGACTCACAGATTGATTAAGCTTGACAAGGAGGTCATCTCATCCAACCCCCCTGCTCGAGCAGGGCCTCCTGGAGCAGTTGGGCAACCTGTTGTAGTGTCTCACCTCCCTCACAGTGAAGAATTTCTTCCTAATATCTAACCTAAATCTACCTTCTTTCAGTTTAAAGCCATTATCCCTTGTCCTGTCGCTACATGCACTTGTAAAAAGTCCCTCCCCAGCTTTCCAGTACGCCCCTTTAAGTACTGGAAGGCTGCTATAAGGTCTCCCTTGAGCCTTCCCTTCTCTAGGCTGAACAACCGCAACTCTCTCAGCCTATCTTCCTAGGAGAGGTACTTCAGCCCTCTGATCATCTTCTTGGCCCTCCTTTGAACACAATCCAACAGGTCCATGTTGGGAGCCCCAGAGCTGGACCTAGCACTGCAGGGTGTGGGTCTCACCAGAGCAAAGCGGCAGAATCCCCTCCCTCAACCTGCTGGCCACGCTGCTTTTGATGCAGCCGAGGGTATGGTTGGCATTCTGGACTGCAAGCACACATTGCCAGGTCATGTTGAGCTTCTCATCAGCAAACACCCCCAAGTCCTTCTCCTCAGAGCTGCTCTCAATCTGCTCTCTGCCCAGCCTGTATTTATGCTTGGGATTGCCCCAATCTGTGTACAGGATCTTGCACTTGGCCTTGTTGAACTTAGTAATGTTTGCATGGGCCCACCTCTCAAGCCCTACAAGATCTCTCTGGATGGCATCCATTCCCTCCGGTGTACTGACCGCACTACATATCTTGGTGTTGTTGGCGAACTTGCTGAGTGTGCACTCAATCTCACTGTCTGTGTCACTGAACAAAGATGTTAAATGGTGCCAGTCCCAATACCAGTCCCTGAGGAACACCACTCGTCACTGATCTCCACTTCGACATTGAGACATTCACCACAACTCTTTGAGTGTGACCAGCCAGCCAGTTCCTTATCCACCAGGCGGTACAACTGTCAAAACTGTGTCTCTCCAGTTTAGAGACAAGGATGTTGTGCAGGACAGCGTTGAATGCTTTGCACAAGCCCAGGTAGATCATGTCAGTTGCTCTTCCCTTATCCACCAAAGCTGTAACCCTGTCATAGAAGAAGACAGTTGGTAACACTTTGAGAGGGAGGCTGGTTGGACTAGATACCTCTCACTGTCACTTCCAACCTGAATTATTCTACAGTTCTTTGATCTGGTAGCTGCTGCTGTTTGAAGCCGTTCAATTTTTTTCTCTCAACTGTGATGCAAATGAAGCAAAAAGTGAATCTTAGCTGAAAGAGGAGTTTCATGGAAGGCCTGAAAGATCCAGAACAAAATTGAAGCGAGGCTTTGAAGGATAAATGATGAAACATTGATTTGCATCTGAATTTTTGATTTTCTGAGAAGAAAACACATCCCAAAACAATTCCAGCCTTCTTTAAAAGGAAATAGAAGTGAAAAGGAGGAAAAAGTAAAGGAGGAAGAATCTGATTCAGACACAGAAGGGAGAGGAAGTTGGCTCCAAAGGAAGTCGGGCAGGTTCGCTGCTTCTGTTTGTTGTTCTTGTGTTGTTTCTGTCACGTCTTGGAAGAAAAATAGCATTTTCTGGAGAGTAACCTAAATATACATATCAGAAGTGAAAATTTGCATAACGGTTAGGAGCAGTGTAGAATTTCTAGCTCACTAATAGAATTGTTTCACCACAGTACTCTTTAAGCTGGGGATTAATGCAAATCGTAGGTCCTCGGTGACTGAAGAAGGCTTTATCCAAATAACCTGTTCTGAAGTATGAGGGAGCGTTAATCCCGCTACCTCTTTCTCACATAACTCCGTTGTTTGAACACCATCACAAGTTTTTTACTTGCATATTTTTCAGTTATGTGGTCTGTCCACTTTTATAACCAGTTTCTTTCTATTTCAGTAACGTTTCAAAAGTGCATTTCTGAAGGTACACCTCTATTCCATTGCACTGCAAAGAAAGATAAGACAGTGAAATAAAAATACAGGACTATCCTTACTTAAAAGTGTAGTTTTGGGTAGGTTTCGTGTTGGGGTCAGATGAAGTGATGCTCATTTCAATAAAATTATTGTTTACCCTCCAGCTGTATAAAACATGTATGTCTGTGTTACTTCACACACCTTTGAATGAAGCTGTTGAGGATAAGAACTGGTATGTCCAGGCTCTAAGGTAAAATTTAGCCATCTTTTGAGTAAGTTTAAGTAGTTATTTCAATAGCAATTTAAGGGACTCCTCTGTGATTTAGTCAGGCCAAGGGTGACGTTCATCAGGGAGGAGGAACAGTGAAAACTTTTTGCAAAAAAGTCTTTATCCAAAGGTTCTTCTAATATGCTGTTGCAATATGTGAGATGCAGAAATAGCTGCAGGCTGCAAGTCACAATGGGAAAACACTTCTATTTATCTCAGCAAATTTCCTAACAAACAGAAAAAACTTGAAATAGGAAAATGAAATTTAATTTAGAAGTAGTTTTTACTCTCCTGAAGTTGAGATGAAGATTACCATGGGAGAAGAAGCTTGGTTTTCAGTTACGTGATGGTTTTCAATAATGAAAGAGTAGCTTCAGTGTGAGACCACTTGAACTAGTAAGTACTATGACCTGAAATAAATATTTTTAGAATCAAACTTTTAATTAATATGGGTAGCTTCTCTGTCAGCACTTCAAACAGTTTTCTTGCTGCCTAACCAGCTGCATCACTTTTATAAGCTATAAACTGTGGAAGAGGTTTAACAAAATTGAAATCTGAAAGTTTCAGTGCTCCTGATTCTTAAGCTGGAATTCATGTTTAAGTGCCACAAGCAAGCGGTCTAAATAACGATTGTTTTTAAGGAGGTCCATATATTTCTGCCAGAAAGTCTCTTGAAAAATGATGTGGAGATTCACCTTTTTAAAGGCTGAAATTCATAGATGTGGAAAAGAGAATCAAGAAGGGGTTTTATGATTTCCTCAAATTAAAGACTTACAAGCACAGGGACAAACTCAATTTTCATTTTAATTACAGAACTAATCACCCTATAACAGAAGCAATAGATATAGAGAGATGCTTTGTGGGGCATTATTTGCAGCCCTGGGAAGAAAAAAAAAAGCTGTTTTCTATTCAAGCTCTGAATATAATGGTGTGTGTTTAATTTACTTCTGTTCTATAGTTCTGTGGCTGATATCACAGAATATAATACTAAGATGGTACCCTTTCAACCGTGCTCTGTGAATTCTGCGTGGATATATACTGGTGTAGTTCCTGCTGTTAGACTCTTCCTCTCATTCCAGTTTTAAGGGCTATTAAAAGATTATAAATCATTTCTACCCAACATGTCAATATTCATCCTCTTCTTGCATTCAGTGTGCTTCGCAGCCACAGCAGTAGCAAATGGGTCACTGCCACAGTAAGGCAGAACAACTGCCAAAATATCCAGCCTCCTGTTCTTTGACCTGCTCAAACCCCTGCTCAAACATTTCAACTGTTTGTTCTGCCATCTCTCAGTCTTTTTGAGAGTTTTCTCTGGTCCAAACCTCACTCAGGAGGACTTGATGTGCAGCAGGAGATTGGGCTGCTCTAACTCCCAGCTTCCCAGTCCAAATGAACTGGAACCCATTCACAGTGGGATTGGTGAGGCTGCAACCATTAGTGCAGGGTGGTGATCTCAGTCCTTCCTCTAAAGCCAAGACAGGATACCTGGAGCACCTGGCCCTGCAGTTTACCTCAGAGGACTGCTCCTTTCATGGCTGTTTTTTTTTATCTCACTTCTTCAGTTACGGCAGTTGACTCATTTTCCTGCTCTTTTCATCCTGTCTGCTCACTGCTTTTCTGGCAGTTGCTGTCGTTATTTCAGTATTAGTTGCTTTAAACATACCATGGTGTAATTACAGTCATTAAGAAGAATGACTGGATAATGATATCAGCACAAACCTACTGTTCTTTTTGCAGAACAATTTGGGGGAGACCAGGGAGAAGACAGCGCTTGTGTTTTAGGTATTCTCTGTCCTCACAGCAGTTACTTCTATTTTATCCAAGAGTTTCAGACACCTGACATCAAACATAAATCTTGAGCTAATTAAATTTCCCACTTCCAAGCAGAGGAGAGATTCCTGTTTATACCAAGGAGATGGGGTGCTTGCATCTGTTCTGTGGTGGGAGACAGTGCGATATGTCTTCTTGTGAAGGAACCTAACCCACTGCCGTTGGATACAGCCCAACATATAGAAAACATTGGCTCTGTAAAGTATTACTGAGGTTTTTGTTTGTCTTTCATCATTCTAAAAAAATCTCAGGTACTACCCAGACTGTGTTTCTTACTTTGTTCTCTATGTATAAAGTCCCCCTGGTTTCTGTGGGAGATTTGGATGTGCAAGGAATGAAGATTTAACCCTTGTTTGTGGTTTGTTGTTTGTTATTTTTAAACGTGCAGGCTTTCTTCCTGCTTGGTTATTTAACTGAGTACTGAAACTAGTCCAAAATGTTTGGGTTTTTATTTTCTTTTAAATGAGATTGGTTAAAACCACACCTTCTCTGAGCCACCCATGGAGGCTTCAGTGAATTTTAGTCAATTTGTGGGGGTGAGGGGAGCCAACACCCTGGTAATTTGCACCTGGGATTTAGAATCTGCGAGTTCAAGCTTCTCCCCTGTAATTGAGCCACTTTGCAGTGGGTGCTGCAGCCCTGAAAGAATTGAGATTTTAGGTTGGTGGGTCTTTCTCTCTCCATAGTCCCATAAGCATTTTCCCACTGATAAGCCTCTCTGTCATCTTTCTGTCTCCTTATACACTGTTGTTAGTGTTATGGGAGATGAAAGTCCAGGCTTTGGGGGCTGTTTCATGGACTGGATCGGGCAGCTGAAGTGGGTAAAGCAGATCAGAGAGCTGCTCTGCTTTAGCAAAGCAGCTGCATGAAGTTTCTGGCACCCCCAAGATGGCTGTATTTCAGTGTCTTGGTGTGGGTCAGTGGTGGAGGTAGAGCCCTACCTTGTTATCCTTATATATTTCACACTTAGTTGGATTTAATATCCTCTTCCCTCTGCCCCATTCCCAGACTTCTTGTTCTCTAGCCTGAGGTTGATTATTGTCTCTCCTTCTGCATTTGCTCTAGTTTCTAGCAATAATAAAGTCAGAGAGAGACGGACTTTATAAATCACTGGATAGGGAACTTTCTTGGGAGTGTAGCAGACCAGACTCACATCTGCACTCCAGTTAATACTGGACCATTTGCACAGAGGTAAAGACTCCAGTACACACCATAGGTGCCTGTTTGACAGGAAACGAAAAGGCAAAGCAGTACCTGAACCTACTGGGGGGCTGGGGAGGGTGTCTTTTTTTTTTTTTTTTGCCTCCTGATGGAATGTCATAGCTATCAGAGTGCTTTCTGAGCTTCCTCTGTATCCCACTCATTTAGAGACACACATGAAAACTATTTTTGAGTGTTTCTCATTTTGCCTGGATGTGATTTTGAAAATCTTTCCCATTTCACTGGGAAAAATAAAAATTGTAGCATGGAAAAACAATTTCCTACTCAGCTCCAGTGATTTATAAAAACGTTGAGGGAGAGGAAGCACTGAACTGTGAGAGATCCCAGCTGCCTAATGGAACAACAAGCCACCCCACGCCATCCCTGCAACCAGCTCAGGGGTGAATGTGTAGACTCAGATTGCCTTGTGCAACTTTTGACTCGGGCACGGATCTGTCTGACCTACATTTGATGAAATCTTTGTGCCTAATGTTTCCAGGGGCTGGCTCTTGGCCTGCAGAGGTGCTTGGCTTCAGGTGCTTTGCCAATAGGAAGCACTTAAGCAGTGGTTCTGAGGAGAAACATGGGCAGCATGAATATGGACCAAAGTGCCTGGTACACTCTGTGATGCAGTTTTAATTTGTACCACATACTGTGCTGGTTTCTACTACTGCTTCTTTTACGGCATGTGTTACATCAGCTCGCCTTCTCAAGTTTTGAAAATTAGGGGAGCACCAACCACTCACTTGCGTCGAGTACATTAAAGCTAGGAGCACTCTGCCACTCCTTATCCTGTATTTCACACACTGGTGGGGTTGGAAGGGACCTCTGGAGATCATCTAGTCCAAGCCCCCTGCTAGAGCAGGGTCACCTAGGGTAGGTCACCCAGGATGGCGTCCAGGAGGGTTTGGAATCTCTCCAGAGAAGGAGACTCCACAACCTCTCTGGGCAGCCTGTTTCATCAGACTTGAGCAAACTTCTTCCCTAGTGGTTAGGTGTAGTGGGGTAACTTGGAAATAAAACACCACTCACCTTGTCAGTTTTGCTGTGATGAGCCACGTCTGGTGAGTTTCTGCTCTTGTCTAGGAGCAAGGATTTGCTTGATAGAAAGGAATTCCTGCTATTGGACACTGGTATGGTCTCCTGACTCTGTATACACATCCCCACTCACTTCCTGTTAGCAGCAATCCTTCACCTGGCTGATTCTTTCCCCGTCTCTTGCTCCTCTGCTCTCTGCGGTTTGCCATTATGACTTCCTTGGATTCTCAACTAGCTGAAAAGTTGAGTCAGTATGGTTTTGTTCTGTGCTTTTTGGAATATGTACATAGCTAGAGGTGTTTTTCAAATTTGTTAAAGCCAAATGAAAGGGAGTTACTGGAAGGAAGGTTTAAAGTCTCAGGAAGAACTTCCTGAGAACAACCGACTGACTGCTACTGGGAGGTTGGAGTAGATTAGTAATACAAAGGATTCTACTTTTGTAGAAAAACAGTAAAAATTAGAAAGTTGAGATGAGTATAGTTAATATCTATTTTATATAATGTGAGAAAGATCTCACATTATGTGGTTATCTGGTGGAGAGGATGTATGACCAGAGGCTACAGATCCCTGTGCTGCCATTGAAGTGCTGGATGAATATCGGTGAACCTCAGCACTAA
Source organism: Buceros rhinoceros silvestris (assembly GCF_000710305.1). NCBI lineage: Eukaryota > Metazoa > Chordata > Aves > Bucerotiformes > Bucerotidae > Buceros > Buceros rhinoceros. The sequence continues at coordinate 97,956 of NW_010398423.1, forward strand.
ACTCTGCTTCATCTGCTTTATGTGTATAAACCGAACAAGAGATTTTACCATTTTTCTGTAATACCTTTAGAGATCTATGACTGTGAAATTGCAGATACTCCTACTTTAAAACAAGGGAGGGAAAACAGGTACAGGGTAAGCAGCAGCCCTCTCTAGAGCAAGCTGAAGAAATCCTGGAAAACTGTGTGTGTAATAAGAGCTGTTTGAAAGAAAAATTTTCCCATGAGAAGTTTGAAAGAAAATCTACAATTTGCAAAAAGAGAATTCAGCTTGCCCTATAAATATTGTATGAAAGGGAATTTGTTTTGTTATGAATATGATATTTAGAAATAAAGTAATAACATTGTTAGGAGGACTTTTTTGTTGATTTTTCACAAGATGTGTTTTTATGTTAAAATGTCAATTCAATAATATAAAAAAATGTTCATTTTGATGTGTTTCAGTTCAGTTTTCTTCAGCTGAAGATGTGAAACAGAATAACATTTCAAGTTGAAATGTCAAGGTGAAAGGAAAATTTTTCACTTAGAAATTTGCCACAGGAAGCCATCGTAATTTTTTGTTTTGAATTTTACATCTTCCAATAAAAATAAAATATTCATTTGGTGAGAAGGCTTTCCACATGAGCAATTTTCAGCCAGTGCGAGACACAGCATTGCTTTTCTTACTTTGAGCTTAACCCTGCGTGCAGTGGAGGGAGTGGAAAACTTCTGTTAGGAAGCATTTAGGGATTCAGGTGGCAATAGAAGTCCTCTGCTTGTCACAGAACATGAGCCAGAAGACTGCCCTCCTGTTGTGCTTACAAAGAGAGAAGCCAAAAGTAAGGCGTTTTCTTTATTCAGTTGCTTCTTTAAGTTAGATCTGCTATGAAATTGCCACAGGCGTGTCATGCTGATGCCTTTTCCTGGAAAATTTTTTGGTTTTACATTCTGTCCACAAGCTGCTTTTTTAACTAACATGATCAAGGTCTTGCGTTTTAGAAGCTGAAGTTTTTTAACGTTGCGTAATGATGTGTTACTCATCCGGGATGGGTAATTCTTTCAGCATAGGTGTGAAGGTTTTTAGAGAGGGTAGGTAGTGACCTGAAAGCTTCAGCCACAGTTTTCCAGGGAATAAGTGGGCCTGCTGGGATTTGCACAATTCTGAGCCTCTCAAATACTTGTGTAAAACGTAACACATTAGTAATAGGTTGTGTTTGTAAGCTGCAGTTCATACAGTCACGACAGGAAGAACTAGAGGAGAGCAGCTTGTTTTTTTCCTACCACCACGAAGAAGGCACGTAAGCGGTGGTACGGAGCTGCTCTCTCGCTGGCAGAGAAGCTTTTCTGGCTGTGAGTTCAGAAGGAAGAGCCACAGGAGGAGGGGGAGGGAGTTACATTGAGTGACCCACTAATGGTCTGTTTTCTTTGACAGCAAAGTGAGTTCTGAGAAGCTCTTCCCCTGCCTGAGCCGCTTCATGGTTTGGTTTTGTTGTCTTTTCTCTAAAGCTGTGCTGTATCAGTGATAGAGTAGACCATGGCCACCCACAAATGTTTTCCTGAGCAATGCAGAAGTGCTGTATTCATTTCTTTCTCTCACCCTCTTCACACTGCTAGCTAGCTGTGCTGTGGGCGAAGGCCAGTGAATTAAAAATACACTGTTGTGGTGTGTGGTAGTAACAATGTCTTCTGGCAACTGGTGATGAGGGTCCTGAGCGAGTAAAAAGGGCCAAGAATCAGAGCTCAGAAGGAAGGGAAACCTTCAAGTCCTGTAAACTTCAGGGTTGAACCTACCGAGGCTGCTGTTGATTAGAGCAAATAAAGTCATGGTCTGCCACGCAGAATCCACCACTGTGTCTCTCCTGTTATCAAGAGAGCTATTTTTATGCAGTTTTTTTGCTGCTTTCTTAAGGCTGCTGCTTTCAATTTTGAGAAAAATTTCTTGGCTCTGGTAATTAAAATATTTTTTCTTCATGCTTGACATCTTTGTTGCTTCCAAGCTTTCAGGGTTAATAGCATGAGTCTGCACCATTCGGTAGACACCAGGATGAAAACACCGATTGCCCCAAAATAAGCTTTGAGATGCCCAAATTAGAGTAAGAAATACTTACAGCAATTGTGTAAATTTGTTCATAAATGTTAACATTATAAAAGCCGTAACTGTAAGGGATCTCTCTCTTTTCGGTGTAAACTTGTATTCAGTGCTGGCCAAACTAGACTCATGTGTGCAAACAGGACTCGTATCTGCCCAACAGCCAATGGCCTAAACTGTAAATACAGTAGATTATTTGGGATTTGTTTGCTTCTCTTCTGTATCTTTTTTTAGAAATTAAAGTAGGAAAGTATTGAAAAAAAATAGTCCTCATTTGTCTTTTGTATTATTGATTTGTCATGTATTTATTTTGTTAGTATGTCTGGTGCTTGCAGCAGGAAAAGAATTGTTTCATTTATCTATTCTTTTAAAATAACATAGTAAGGAAGAAGTGTTGGGTAGAACCAAAGTGAAGTCACGGTTGGGTATTACTGTTACAAGATAGGAGATGACAATGGTATCTTTTTAGCGTATCTGTTATCTGTGGTGTCATTAAACCTAATGATGTGCTAGATAATAAAAGCAGCCTTATCACATCACAAGGCCTTGAATTGTGTCTCAAAGTTGCCCTGCCGGTGGTTCCCTTTGGCTTTTGGAAAGGGTTTGGAGTCAGAAGAAGCTGCAGTTCACAGTCCATTTGTGCGATCAAAGCTCCTTAGGCAGGTGTTACAGAATGTTCCAAGCAAGTCTGTGGGCTTGGGGACGCAGCCTTTCATTAGTCAATAAAGGGTCTTGAGTTCTTGAAAATGAAATCTTTAAAAGCTAATAATGTTGCTGGTTTACTCTGAGCTGTTTCTTTGGATTCGCAGTTGTGGATTGGACTTGGGCCAGTATCTGTCCAATAATATGAGGCTTAAAAAAAAAATCTGGTTACAAGAGACCTTCCAGAAGATCTGCCTGTTAAACAGCGTGGCCAAAATTTCCAGTCGTGGATATGTAAGTTTAGGCACCTGAGTTTGCACTTAGGGAGCTGGGAAAGGATCTGCAAGTGCTGCTTTGACAAGCCAGTCACTTACTGGAGCATGGCTTAAATATAGGCACCAACGCTTCATCATTTTGACCTGTACTATTTTATTTTTAAATCCTTACAGGTTGACCCAGGAGCATCTCTAGAATACATTCAGGGCACCGTAACCCAGAACGTTAAGCAAGTTTTCCAGAACTTCTAGAAATGAATAATATTACTTACAGCATTCCCAAGTGTTGTCGTTGCTTGCCAAGTATGAACGTGCTACAGTGCAGCTGGGTTTATTCCCTTGTCTACCCCCAGTTTGTGAGAGAGAGAAACTGGGGGCTTGTGTGAACGTGAAGTGTCTGTAACCTCCGCATGTCTATGCGAGGGCAGTAGCAATAAATGTGTGTTTAATAAGATATTAACAAGTTCAAGCCTTCTGGTTTGGGTTCGGGTTTTTTTTTCTTTCTCTGGCAGAGGAAAATCTGCTCTCACAATTTGTGAACTTCTGAACGTGAAGTGTTCTTGCCTCGTAGACTCTTCCCATACAAGTCTCAAAATCTGAAGATACGTAAATTGTCTCCAAAATGCCTCCAGATTTAGCATACTGCTTTAGAATGCATTTTAAAACACATCAGAGTTTTGATATGCACCAACAGAAGCAAAGCAAGTCATGGTGATCCCATTAGCTCAATGTGATCCCATTAGCCAAATTGTTCAGCCTCTCTCCTTTCACCTTGGGAACAGCTCTCACATTCCTTTTGTCACGACTTGATGGGGCCAGCAACTGAAGTTCTTCCCTGCCACACACACACCATAGTTACTCAGAGAATGTCATACTCCACTTCTTTTTCCCATGGTCTCCCTCTGAAGGCTTGACTGAACAGCCAGTGAATTTTACTTGACATAAACATAGGCAACATGTTACTGTCTTTTGATAAATGTACATCAGATTCTGGGTTCTAATTATTTTGGCAAGATGATTTTTGTTTTCATTTGTTGTAAAATACCTGTTTTGTGTGTCCTAAAGCTTGTTGTCCACCATCTAAACAATCCTGTGATCTGCTCTGCTCTTATTACAGATCACTTCTGAACTGGCTCTAGGCATAGATTTTTAACCTCTGTCCTTCAGATTCCTGCAAACTCATTTTTTTCCTCAGCCAAAACTAAGAACTCATTTTCCCTAGAGTGGGCAAAACAAGACAAAGGTCTATACTAAGAGCATCAGGACATAGCAAAAGTGCCTGTTTCTCTTAGTTTCTCCAGTTCTGGAGTTCCTTGTGAACGGATATGTTTACCTTGGACTCGAGAGTTCTCCCATGATCGAAATGTGTGCTGGAGTGATCCTTTTACTTTCTTTCTGTTACTGTTCTACCTCCTGAAGTTTAGGGAGTTCACCTAATCACCTAAATGAGTCAGAACTTCAGGATAAGGAAGCTGCCATCACAAAGTCTTCATCAAAGTGCTGTGATTTTAAGGCTGGATAGATCATGAAGAACTAGCACTAGGAAAGGAAACTATCACATAAACCATTTTATTAAGCAAGCCAGCATCCTATATAACCTGTGTCACTTCTTTTTTGGATCATTGTTCTGAGATCTCCAGAAGCTCCATTTCTACTGGTGTCACATAATGAGAAAGTGGTACCAAATGCTCCATTCATATACTCAGGTCTGAGGTTTCCAGAAAACCTAGTGGGACTTCGAGAACAACATGAGACTGGAGAAGTGGGTGATTTTATATGTGATCCTAAAGTGCTTGGGGAGCTCCTGCTTTGAATATTCAGTTTTGTCATTATTTTCATCTGGAGTTGTAAGTCCCTGCAACTTGTAAACACCAAGCCCTAAAGGTCTCCATTTGGGGAGTGGAAATGGAGGGCCTCTTTTGGAATGTTTTTTCTTTGCCTCTCGATTCCCCTAGCTGTGAAATGTGAATAGTGCTACTCATGCATTTTTTGGAAAATGCATTGATTTAAGTTTTCATTATTAGATTCTGCTAAATGTAAGGGTAAGACTAAATGTATCACAGTCGCTATTGTATTGCAGCGGTCCTTCTGAAACGCAGATACAGAACTGCCTTTTCTAGATGAACCATACACTGTGAGCGCCCCATTAATACATTTAATATTTGAGGACCAACTGTTTCTCCTGCTTCCTCTAAATTACTGTAAAGTTACTATTCCAAGGAGAGAAAGTAGCTTTTTATTCTGGAGAAGACTGTGGCATTCATTGCTTTGAGTGAGAACGTCATCTCAAGCAGTTCATAATGTTTCCTTTGCTAAAAGGCAGCAAGAATTTTGAAACCTTTGAAATAAGGATGAGGCTGCAAGAGAGAAAAAAAGTATCTGCTTTCCAAGTAGGTGAGTGCAGTTGTTGCATTAGATCAGGTTTGGAGCTGTTGGGTTTGTTGGGGGTGGCGGGGGGAATGGAAAAAAAAAATCTATATAAAACTTTGTAGAAATGTTGCAGAGTTCCTTCTTTCTGTTTGTAACAGTGCAGCTCTTCACCATTGGGGGGGGAAAATGGTTCAGCAAAGCTGTGGCGCCTGTCAAGGTTGGCGGAGGTGAATTTGGGTAGCCATTTAGTTTGGGACACCTAGATGGGAACAGAGGGGAGTGTAAAGTGAGTAGTTTGCTACGGATTTATGCTTGCCAGAACAAAACAGGTAAATTGTTGGTTTAAGGACTCTGAGTTTGCAGGCTTCGGTGAAGACACACCTTTAAAAAAAGCCAGGATGATGTTGGTATAATGATACTTCTTTTGAACACTATGCTGGAGGAAGGTTACAAGAATGTCGAACACTTAAAAATGACTTTTACTCAGCTAATGCTCCCATAATGGACGTTAATACTGTTGACATTACCCATGGATTGAATGCAAGCAATTTAGACAATAGATAGTATCAGGTGCTAATAGATCAAGCGTAATTGCTGTTGATGAAATAATTTTACACAGTTTAACAAAATCATCTCAATTATTCACTCTAAAAGAAAACATTGAGTAAAAGAGAAAATACTAAACTTCCTCCTCTAGGGGCGTTATATGCATTTCTAAGTCATATTTTTTCCTTTATAGCAACCTTCCCTCTATAACAGCTTCCAGAGCAAGTTATTACAATTCTTTTTGCATAAGATAGGTCATGCGAAGTTCAGCTGTAGGTGGGGCCACTGTGGTAGATTGGGGGACAGTCTTAATAGAGCCGTTTCATTAATTAAGTCATGCATTTTTTTATTAACAAAACCTGTATGTCAGGTTTAGCCAGCTGGGAGCCATTCTTATGGTTATTATCTTTGTCAGAAGGAATATTGTGAAAATAAGGAATTACTGTACAATGCTTTAACTCCTGATTAAACAGAGGAATGACATCCGCTCACCTGCTGTCCGTGAAAAAATAACTTAGGGGCATATCATAGCTTGATTCATAGGTTCTGATCTTACACATCTCATTAAGGTGAAAACCCTGTACGTCACATTCAAAATTTACCCTGAAGGATTTGTGTCATACCTGTCCCGTAGTCACTGAGGTAAGCAAGGCTAGAGCCAAGATTTCAAATACTGAGATTATTTACTGTTTCTTTTTTCTCTTGAAGGAACTTTTTATTTTTGCTTTTCCTTTTGGATGTGTAAAGCAATATTTTCTTGCTTTCTTTCTCTTTTGGTATTCACTTCCCAGACATCAGGAGGAAGCAGTAAGATTTCCAGGAAGTATTTAGTTGCACTAGACACCCAGAACAGTGTGAGCACCTACTGATGGCCGCAGCCTTTAGCTTCTCGATAGAAGTAAATTTAAGGCCTTCTTTACTAGGCGTTCTCCTAGTCCT
>NW_010398423.1:104935-145368 GCF_000710305.1 Buceros rhinoceros silvestris
GGAAATGCACTAATGGCTTCCACCATCGTTAAAGAAGATTTCACTGGGAAGAGCTTTCACCAGTGAGGAAGGAGAAGTGCTGTGAGTTTGTCCCTCACCCGAAGGAGCAGGAAGAATGATGTGTAGCAAGGTTCACATGACCTGATTTCTCTTCCTTTTGCTTCTGAGCTAGGCAGGCTTTTAATGCTACCCAGGCTCATATAACAGCACATTATGTTTGTTGCAATCACATTCTGTAAAAGGAATTTTCATCCTAAGGTGGAGATACAGAAATGCTTACTCTTCCTTTTAGTTCTTCCATACTGTCTTTACCAAGAAAGTCATGTATTATTTTATTTCTACCATTGTGATGGTGGAATGAGGACTATCGTGATGTAGGAATTTAGTTGTCTCTTTTGAGCAATGTTACTGCTTCTGTCAGAAGAGAGTATCATATCTGCTGAAGGTTTATAAGCACAGTATGTGGTATTCATCCTAATAATCGTCTTGTCCTGGTCAAAAAATAAGTAAGGAATTGAGCAGTGTTGAATTCAGCGTTGGCTAAATTTCACAAGAACTTTCATACTCATACAGTTTCCTTGTCAGGTCCTGAGAAAATAATTAATTCCTTGGTTCAGTGCAACCAATATATTTCCTGCTACAGTATTTCACTTCTACGTGCTGGATATAGAGAAATGATACGCTGGCAAAAAGAAGCTGCATTTTTTTTCTTGTCAGCTCTTGCTTCATGAAGTTGAAAATGTTTTCCTCTTCACCCAGACTAAGTTAATTATATTATTCTAGAAGTTCAACTATATTATTCTCTTACAGATTTTATTTCAGTAGCCCAAAGGTCAAAACTCCACTCTTTGTGGTGAGGGGAGCTGATTTAGAAGTTTTAGGATACAGAAATCAATTCAGGATGTGTTTGCACCCGCTGTCTCACCCCTACACTTTGGAGCTCTCTCTTCACTGATTTTTCTCCAGCAGCCTCCAGTTTAATCTCTCTCTTTTCAAGAGGCATGCGAGTTGTGAGATTAGGCTTGCAGCTGGTGGGCCATATCCAGCTGATGGCCGCTTTTGCCTGGGAGGAAGGCAAGAACATCCTCTCAGGTAACAAAGATCTTGGTGCTCACAGCAGCTTGACAAAGCGCAGGAGGCTGCTGTTGCTGCCTGTGCCCCGTGGTGGCTGAACCTGCAATGGGGAGGCAGAAACTGCCTCCGAGAGAGAAATTGTTGTGTTTTTTCTATAAAGATCCCAAACCTGGTTCTGTCTGCTGAGGTTAACCAGGCTAGAGTGCATTGCCAACACACACATACTGTTAAGTAGCTCTTCCATGTCTTTCAGTGAAGACCTGAACCGAGATCAGGGCATCGCGTTTCCAGATGTGACACACGTAGCTAATATGAAGCAATCCTGGGTCCCCAAAGCTTAGAATTTAAAGACAAAAAGCAAGGGGAAGGCACTTTACTCCCAGGTTCAGTATGGCAGGCTGAGGTTTGCATGTTGTGACTTGCTCAGTACCACACAGGAGATGTGAAATAGAAGAGGGAATTCAAGAGAGAGCTCTGATCCCCAATCCACTAAATCATTCCCCCAGCATGCGTTCTTGTTTCACGTTGAGGAGAATGGCCCAGACAAGTCTGCCCAGTTGCTTCAGTAAGCACTGGTACAATAGGGAAGCAGACTTACCCTATATTAAATTTCCCAGCCGTTCCCTTTATCATTCAAGCCATCATTTTAACTGCCTTGTTTCATAGTGCTTAACTGTCCACGGAGCTGTATGATTTATAGGAATACAGGTTTGGCAGCAGCTCAGTAAGGCACAGCTTACTGAGTAGCGATACATTGCCATTGTGTCCTTCACGTGGCTTTCAGGAGGTGACTTGCTAAGCGTGTATCTACATAGCAATCCCTAAACGAACTGCCTTTTTGTGTGGGAGAAGCCATGGGAGCTTTAAAATAGACTTCACGGGCATCTGTACCTTTCTGGTGGAAGGTTTTCATGGTGTCCTCCTAGTGACTCACCGGCCCTTGCAGAATAGCACGTGTTGCTCTGCAGAGTACCAAGAAAGCAGGGAAAGCGTGGGCTAAGCACGCTCACCTCAAGTTCACCAGTGTTCCTCACCTCTTGGCACACTGGTGACCACAGCTGGGCATGTGCTGGAGCACAGGACACCTTGTTTGCCTTTGGTCAGAATTGCTTAATATTTTTTGGCAGCACCTTTGAGAAATATCAGATGAAATGATTCAAATACTCTTGGGTTTATTTTCCTGGGGCAGGGGGAGAAAGTATCCTGAAATTAAAAAAAAAAAAAAAAAAAAGGGGGGTATATTTTAATTTTTTTAAAAAGCCATTTGGGGAGGGGGGGAAAATTTTCTGAAAATTAAAAAAAAAAAAAAAAAAAGGGGGTATATCTTAATTTTTTTAAAAAGCCATTCAAAGATTTTTAACCAAGTCATTCAGCAAGAGAGTAACGACAAGAGGACGGAGGCCCATGTGATTCCCCTTGCCAGGTCAGTCACACCGAGGGCCTAAAGCTAGAGCTTTAGGGCTAGTCAGCTCATCCATGAGATCATCCCCCTCCCAAATTCCATATGTATTTGGTTATTCCATCTTTGAAACACATTTCAATTCTTTATATTTCTTTTAATTGCCTTCTCCTGGAGAGACTCTTTGCTTCCATCTACTCAGCTGGATGTTCCTGGCCATGCTGGAAGGCAGGGCTGGCTTCCAGCCCTGGGTCCAAGACAGCTTCGTCTCTTGCTTTTCTGGTTCAGTGGGGGAGTTAAGCCAAGTGATCACAATAGCAAATGAGGACAGCCATAAAATTCATGATCAGGTCTGATTTATAAAGATAACATTGTATTTAAGTACCATGTATTTTCTGAGGTTATTATTACCAGGCTTTCTTCAGCCAGTTGTTCCTGTATGCCATGCGCTTTGCTGATCGATCAATTGCTATGCCTTTATGACTTTCATTAATACTGTTTTCATCAGAGCAATTGCTAGTGACTGGAAAACTCCAGGCTGTTCAGTTTATCTGTGCCAGTGTTCGGGAATTATTCCCGTGATCTTTATTTTTGAAATCTATCGAATGGCATCAAGAGCACTAAAGAGGCCGTTTAAACATTGGGAGAAAAAAAAAAATTATGCTTTTACTTCTGGGAAAACATTTATGGTGATTCACGTTTTGGAATCTTAAACACTATCAATGTTTTATTCCCAGATTATTTTCCAAGAAAAAGCTTGGATCCACTGCAGAATCAGTTTCTTCAAAATACTGAAGCTGGATCATGCAGAGAGGCTGGAAGGCTGTGCTGGGGGAGGGGCGTCGGTGACTCCTCCATCCTCCGTCCCATGACATGAGCACAGAGGGATGGGATAAGCCTCTTTAAGTCTCTAAGGAGACATTCAGGTCGTACCCGGCTGTAGCAGAGAGGGACACGCACTAGGTGTTAAAGGATCAGGATAAAAGTTTTTCTCTGTTAGTGATCTAGACAAGCTGCTCTGCCCAGAACAGAGAATGGAAAAACACTTAATAAAACCCATTAGCTGGTAATATACCTGCTTCGAGGTGGGAATATTCACTGTACGGGAGTGTAAAGTCCCTGGATCTTAGTTTCATGTTTTACTTGTTTTCTTCCCTGGTGAAAAGAGGCTAAAAATCCTACACCATCTTGACGTGGGAGAGAGCTCAGAATTTTACAGAAACTGAAGCCCTGTAAGAAAATCTCAAATGTGCACTTGTATAACAGGTTCTGAGCGAGTCTGATGCAGTACTTACTGCTACAGTATAAAGGGCTGGGCTCCTTGATGTATATTTCTAGTTGGCATTTTATCAAGGAAATAAACTTTGATTTTCCTTTATTTCGTGACATGTGGATTGAAACTACGTTTTTGCAGTCCAAAGCCTTGATTTAAAAGCATTAGATCATTAAATTAAGTGCTTTTGCATACGACTAAAATCGTAACCGAACCAATTATTTATGCGGAGAGAAGCAAGATAAAGTTTCTTTCAAGAGTTCTTTAACATATCAGATTGATAAGAGTCAAAACACCTTTACTGCCATTAAATATTTACCAAGACTTGGCTTTTGGAAGAGGGGCAGTTCAGTGCAGGGTGTTCGGCTCCGTGCAATGCTATTGATTAGCTATCAGAAGGACATAGTTAATGGGTAACCAGAGGTATTACAGAGCGCTCCACATTCTTGTCAAGTCTTTTCTCTGAAGATGACCTAAATTAAAGTCAGTTACAACTGGCGTTCACCCTGCGACAGATTGCACAAGCTCACCTACGGTATGAACAAAAGGTTCACAAGAATCAGTTGACCAGGGCTTAAGCAATCCTTTCTAGTAGTTGTTGTCATCGCTGCTGGACTTTAGAACGGCACATGTTTACATTTAATTAGAAAGAACACACAGTTTACATCGCACAGTAGCTATCAGTATCGAATCAGAATTGATTTCCGCTCTCTTTCTCAAATGACTGTTTCCTTCAGACTAATTAAAAAAAGGCGCATAACAAAATGACTAATATAAATTTTAAAGCAAAGTAAACACTATTCCCTGGAGACAAAAATAAGTCAACAGCACCTAGTCATTACATTGAGCTTGTTTTCAGGTGATTCTGCTGCCTGCTCTGTGGTATATATCGTTATTATCAGACTGATATAGCTCTATACATTGATGTGTATATGAAATACCCCTTTGCAGTGAGTGGGCACTTCACTGACTGTTTCAGTTTTCAGGGTCAGCAATCTTATTTCTTTCATCTGAACTGCTGCAGTTTATCTAATACAAGAGGTAAATCAGTACTTTTTGCAGAAGGATTTTGTTCATTTCGTGTGAAATTGTTTGTGTGTGGGTCACTCGTAAAATGGAAGTGAGAAGGCATTATCCATATTACCAAGGAGAAGCTGCAAAGGAAGCTAAAAGCACAAACCAAATTAGCCTTAACTTCATGCATAATTTCCAGTAAAGAAATCTCTATTAGACTTTGTTAGTTATGCAGGTAAATATAAATTCAAACTACGGCGACAGGAGATGTCATTTAAGCCTCCTTGCAGAAATGCCTGAGTCTTGAATGTGCACATTCTTTGTCTCCACCAAAGAGTTCTGTGGTTCTAGCCAGTAACTTACTGTGTGCTGTCAAGTCCGCGGGAGCTGAAGGGGTTGCAGTCCGGACCTGGTTGGTAAGTAGGTGTGTGGAGCTGTAGGGTCTGATCCTGAAACCCTGCTCAGAAGGCCTGATGTTCATTTACACCACAATACCCTGGTTTCCATGTAAGAGACTGTGTTCAGAGTGAAGCTTTTGGCAAGGATCATTGAAAAAAGGAAAAAAGTACTACATCTGAAAAGCAGTTGCACCTATTTTCTACCTGGTTTTGTTGAACCAGTGACTTTATTATTTTGACACGCAGGCAGAGTTACTGCTTTCTTAAGTTTAGCTTTGAGGAAAACAACGCACTGTTCTTAAAACTGTTGTTGTCAAAACTGATGTTGTCAAGAACATACTCAAGGTATAAGAAATAAACCGCTATGACCTTTAGGATCCTCTGTCTCTTTTCCACCAGGTTTGTGTCCCTGCAAGTCCCTGACATCGGCATTTTCCCAGCTGGCCCAGAGCCAGTTGCTGGCTCTACACCACCCACGTACACACCCCTTCGGTGATCCATGTCACCCGAGTGGCCTCCAGCAGCCAGCAGAGGCGCAGGGGCTGCCAACTCAGCCCAGGGACTGGAAGGTGAAAATACCTCTTGTCTTTGAGCCGGCTGTGCCCCTCCTCCCTGCCTGCCGCCCACAGTGGAGCCGGGATCTGCTCTGCCCCTGCTACAATGCTCACGCTTTCCCAGGAAGGTGGCCGGGTTTTTGTGGTGCGCGGTAAAACATGGAGTTGCTGGCACCGTCTTAAACATCCTTTATATTCAAATACTGAGGTCACTCTTGGTGACTTGATGCCAGTTCTGTCTTCGATTAATAGATAAGGTTCCCTCTGTATTTGCAGTGTTACCTAAACAATCTATTACTGTAGGGAATAACTACAGTAATACAAATATAAAGTTGAAGTTACTTTGTTCACTAAAGCCATGGACAAATATTTGGGAATGGCCAAAGCATATGAATTGACAATAAAGAACAGATACAAGATAGCAAAATTTGGTCTTGCAACTGCTAGTTGCAAGACACTGTACAAAATAAAATTAGTTTTAAAATTCCAGATTAACTTAGTTAGAAGCAAGCTTTCAGGGCTGGGTGGTTGCTCTCTGTGAATGCTTAGGTTAGAATATGCTATATACAGCCAATTCCCTGTCAAAACATGACAGGAACGTTTTTCAGCAAGCTTGGTTCTAGGAATAACGTGCTCTAGTAAAGCTGTGAAGAGTGTCCACAATAGTTGCCGTTGTGTTGAAACACCATCCCCTAATTCATGGAAGACATTTGAGAGCCTTTGAGTCTGTGTCTTGCTGTTGACATCAGTATGTCGCGGAACCATGAAGATGATACATGCTAACATTAATTACACAAGTAATATTCAGGATTGAATTTTAAAATCTACAGTAGTCTCTTCTATAAACTCAGATGTGTTATATCTGAGAGCTGATGTATGTATGAAAAAAAGCTAACGCTAAACTTCCGTCTTCCAGACTCTAATTATAATCAATTGCACCCCAGGTCTAGGTGCATCGTGCTCGGGAAATTCAGGTGCATTTCTTAGCTACAAGCTATTAACTGTGGGTCTGTGGATCTAGCTGAAGAGGTTAGTACCACAGCTGCAAAAATTTTGAAAAACGCTTCCTTCTATTCATCAGTATCACGTATATTTTGCTCTGCTTCCACCAAATGTTATTAATCCAGAAACACTTCTAATTAATCCAGAAACATTTGATTTCTCTGCAACTCCATAAACAAAGGTTTTGTGATGGAGGTCAATTCTTTCTCGTTGAGAACAGTCCTTCAGCTTCAAGAAAGGCTCAGATGATGAAATCACATGCCCCGTATTCTTACTAGCTCTCCCAAGCTAGTCACAGGAAGTGGTTTGAGTACTGCAGTGGTCCTGGAGAGCAAAAATGAGGCCCAAAAGAAAATGTTTGCTGCTTGGTATCATCAGAAGACCGTCTTGCTTTAGTTTTGTCCTAACAAGACAGTGCTGCATCTAACATGGTTCTTTCAACTAAAGAAAGGGTCTTCTTTCAGTAGCGAAGCTCAGAGCAGCTTGCGAAGGTAGTACCGTGATTGCTATCTTTTAAAGATGAGGAGTCTGAGGCCCAGGAAGGAAGACGGTGTTTGCTAGTGGCTTTTCGTTGGTATTTGTAGGAAAATGGAAGTTCTAAGATGGAGCTTAATGTCAGTTAAAGCTTTCATTGTAGATAACGACACTGTGCTTGAATCATCTAGTCTCTAGGCTGTTTGGAGCCTTGTATAGGTTGCAGGTTTCTCTAGACTGATTGAGAAGAGGAGGCTCAACGTACTGCTCACTGCATGTAATTGAGTTTGGATGGTTTGGACGTGCGTGGTCAGCACGTGATCCTCTAAAATCCTGACGTTATATCACCAGCCACCACAGAGAAGAAAACCCATGGCTGGCCCTGTTCAACAAGTGCTTATCATTGGGTTTGATGAAAGAATATAAAACAGAGAGGATGCCTGAGCCCATCCTAGACTAGGAACACGTGGCTACACCACGCATGAGAGAGCGATGGACTGTGCAGCGCAGAGAACATACTCTGCATTACGTCCAGCATGCACTGCTGTTAGAACATGGCCTGTGGAACTGCAGAGGAAGGAAGGCTGGTAAAATATTTGTCTATGGTAGGGCGATGCTATCTCATAACCAGTCTACCAGCTGTCAGGCTCCTGACTCACATGTAATGCAAACTTCACCATTTTATATTCTCCATTTTACAGCAAAATGCCAAAGTCCGTCTAGGTCTTACGGGCTTTTTTTTAATATCGTCTCATCGCAATGTTTCCTAAGAGCACGTTTGAGGTAGTATTTTCAAGCTGTCAATGCCACCTGGCCCTTGAGTGTACTCAGCAGTATGAAGGGACCCTCTTCAAAGCCTGGGTGCAGGCTGAGGTCTGAGAGGTCTCCAGAATTTGAGCGTCAAAAACATTTGTGGTGAAAACCAAGGTCAGACCTACATGCCTTTGGGAATGTTGGATATGTTTATCACCGGGGTGGGGGAGGAGGGAGGGGACAGATAGAGAATGTTTGGTTTTTGCTGGTATTTTTTTTCTTCCTTTAGGTGGAAGGTTTCTCTATGTTGTTCAGTAATTGCTTCAGGTGGAAAATCATTTCCCACCTTGCAGCAAGAGTATGCCTGGCAAGGAGAGAAGTGTTATAAGAGCAGCACTTCATACAGTTGATTTTCAGCCAAAGTCAAGTCCCTCTGGGAGCAGTTACAAATGGTGAAATTTTTTAGCAGGCTTGAAGCTACTCTGACTTGGGGGGCTGAGGAGTCCTCTTGCTATCTGCTGGGGCTGCATAAATGTTATGTCACTTTTTCTTCTGCCTGGACACAGTTCAGGTGGACCCTTGAAACTCTCTCAGACCCAGGCTGGAGCAAGAAAGGGGCTGTGCTGCTATAGTAAAGTAAAAGGTTTATTATAAAGGTTATTATGTGAATTACTTAAATTAAGGAACTGTTTGAATGCATCTATGACCCATTCTTCAGGCCTAGAACTCCCATTTATTTTTGAATTCTAGCATCACTATTCTTTGAGCAAATAATCTTCAGGTCATTAATGAAGGAATTTCTACTTAATAAGTATCAAAAGGAACTGTTTTAGCGAAGGGAAGTATTTTAGCAAAGCACATGTTGATGGAAACCCGGCAATTGCATGATTTTGGGGGGAAAGAAGTTCAAAAGATCTATTAACCACAGTGCCTTTATCTGGAGGAATCACACTGGCTGCAGAATATATAGTGGTCAGAATCTATTGATCGCTCAGATGCAATTACTATGAGTTAAAACATGTGATAGCATATTGCGTACTGTACTGTTTGTGGCCAGTCTTTGAGAAGGAGCCCAGCTGTAGCCACACAGGGCCAGTATTTTAGAATCTAAATACATGACTGTATTTTTCTTAAGTTCTGGTAAAAAATCTCTCAGCTGATGTGGACAAGTTAGAATATTTAGCCTGTCCTCTTTTTTAATCAGGGACCCATGTATTCACTGAACACTTTAGCTTTTCATCTGTCTTTTTATTTTCTTTTAATCTCGTGCCAGGCGTTCAAGAAGCGGGCAGCAGCAGTATTTCGGTAACCTGCTTTCAGCATTGTTTGCATGCCTTCATATTTTTCCAGGGCAATCAATGCTTGCCCACAGTGGAACTTCAGTCAGTAAATTTTTTGTGCAACTGTTGAAGTAATTTTCTTTTTAATCAGTCTGTCCTAAGGATTTTATTGTCCCTTTATAAATATTTATATTTTCAATATGTCTTCATTTAATTGAAAAGATTCTTCAGGTTATTTGCAGACAACCACAGGTAGCAGGTATAATGACACATCAACTCTGACCTTTTAGCTTCTGGATTTCTATTAGTTCATCCACATTTTGCTTGTCCGTGTATATTATATTTTAGTTTGTATATAATTTTCCTCTATGGGCTGTAAGAACAAAGGGTGTTTTCCAGACAAACACCTTAATAAACTGGAAAGGAAGAAAATATGCTATTGGATACCAGCAGCTGTCACGTCTGTGTCTGGAGTATTGTAGTCACAACGCGCTGCTACTAGAAATCCACACCAAAATAACGTTCGGTATTTGCATGGCCATCAGTCAGAGGGATGATCTTGACTCCGATTCATCAACACAGCTTCTGATATTCATGAAGTTGTTTTGAGATGACTTCAATTATTTATCTGCAGAACACTGCTCGATATGCTATCCTATTGCCATCGCTTTCCTTATAAAAGTCTTGCATGAGTTTCTTTTACTAGCAGTGTAATTTTCCACTGCTGTAAAGTTCGACCATGAATTGTGGCTATGAAGAGATGGGAAGCAATCATTGGTAATTCCGCCGAGAGCGTGCTGGTGCACACTCCTCCCCTAGTAGCGTGATTTCTACCATTGCACCTTTCTAACTCCAGCCGCTGGCCACCTACTGATTCCTTGGGAAATGGTCAACAAGCTTCATTGAGAATTTTTCACCTGATGCACCACCTTTTTCTTTATTCTCCTTTTTTTCAATTTCTTCTCATTATTTATAGGTAACCTGTCTTGTCTAATATCCTTCTTTTTCATATTTTCCGTAGCTATTGTTAACTGATCCAGGCATATTTATATCTTTTAGCATCATGAATCTTATTGCCTTAAGACCCTATTTCATTTCAGTTTTTTATTTCTGATCTCTGTTTAAATTGCCCAGAACTTTGTGGCGCACAAATACAAAGCATGTAGGACTGCTTTCTGGTTTGTGCAATGAGTATTTAGGTTTGTGCTCTACGATTTGGTATCTCTATGAATATACCTCAAAATTAAGTGTAAAATTGATTGGGTTGAATATACGTCCTTGGTGCACATGTTCTTTTTGCCTGAGCGAAGCCAAAAACGGTGGGTCAGAAATAACCTTGCAAGAAATGGTGGCGGACACTATAGATATTGAAATGTGATAAAACCCTGATGCTGGCAGGTTACCTCTCTCTGTCTACTGCAGAGAGGCCATTTAAGACAGTATATTCTAGTACAGGTGTTACTAGTTAATTTTAACCAGCAGGAAGAAATGTTTTAAGGTTTTTTCTCACAAAAATATTGATCTCTTGCAAATCATTTATATTTCAAAGTAATCCTTCTGATTTAATGATTTTAATTTTTGCATTGTAGCATTTCTGTTCCTTTCGTTGTACTGAAAAATCTTCAGTTTCACAAATAAAACCCCCACAGCTGGTGGGTCTGCTTGCTAAAAGTCCTGTGTAACATGGGTTAATAACACGTCAGTAACTCGCACTGATTAATTCAGCTTCATGTAAACCACATTAACAACTTCTTGCTGTTGCTCAACGGTGATCAGGAAGATGTTAAAGCTGAAAAATGCCTTTTTTGTTGAATAGGTTTTTGACTTTTTAAAATTCTGATAGTAGTTCCACACCTCCAGGAGAGCCTCATGGAAACAGGATATTCTTTTTGTTCTCTGTCACTTTTGAAATAAAACTTGGTTTGGCATTAGTGCGTGTGGATCCGTGTGTGGTAAGGTTAAACGTAAGCATTAAACTTAATGCGGTATTCTGAGCCTTAGACTGAAACTTAATAGTGTGTATGGTTTTGTTTTCCCAGCTTGCACAAATCTTTGTCTGAAGGAATGAGTCTGAAGGACCAGCCCAACTGTACCTTTGGTACTTCTGGAGGTGGCCTGCAAGGCAGGGAGGATGTTGTGACCCTCACCTATCGCCAGATTGAAGATCTGGCAGCTCAGCTGCAGCAAGCTCGGTCAGAGCAAAAGGACACAGAGCTGAAGCTCCAGAAAGCCCTGGAGGCTTCACGGGAGGCCAATGAGAAAGTTCAGAGGTAAGTCGCTTGCCTTCTTTAAGAGACATTGCTATTGAAAACCAGATGAAACCTTGTTTGTCTAACTGAAAGTGCGGTGGTACTCAGAAAACTGCTTTCTACACACACAAGGCACAGAAAAAGTCTTTCCATCTCCTATGAATGGTCTTCACTGTCTTTTTACCTCATGGCAATCCAATGGCAACAGAGTATTTGCCTTTGTAATTGCACAGTAGAATATTAAGGTTCTCATTTTTGATCTGTCAGGCATCTGGCGGATTTCGCACCACGGTGCTTACTGATGAGGTTGTTTAGGGATGGCTTCAAAACCTCAGCGAAGCCAACAGGAAGTCTCTGAGTCAGCGAACAGGGATTGTATTCTCTTTCCCATCATAAGATTCTCTGTTACAAGGTTACTGAACTCCAAAACTGGAAGTTCACCTCTAGCGAAGGCCTTATTGTCACCTCTGATGTTGAAAGTCTGAGTGCTGGAACATAGACAAATGTGTTTTCACAGCCTGGCACTTTTCATCTCTGTGTTACACTCATCAGCTGCAAAATACCGCACTCTCACCCTTCCAAGGTGATCGATGCTGAACTGATACAAATTCTCCTGTCTGTCCTATTTGTCTTCAATTTTAATGTCTGCAGCGTATTTCTAGAGTAGCCAGAAATTGGCTTATAATTTATTGCAAGGAACTAACAGGAGTTCTTACTGCTTAAAAAAATGCTTGTGGAGTTCTCCTATTTAAAAAATAAAGAAACTATATTTTTAATTGATGTGTAACTACATAAAATACAGTCAAGACAGATATATGAAAATACATATTTTCAGTCATCTTTAAAACCTCCAGTAGTTAAGAATCACTCAGAACTTTATTCTGAACACTAAGATGTATTTGAAACTTAGCAGCTGCATGTTTGATCAAAATAAACGGATGGAAAATAATTTCAGCATGTGAAAGAGAATATTGTCTAAATCTTTCTGGCCATTGTTTAAAGCTGTTATTTAATTTCATTTTATTTATAAACATTTACTAACTGTAGATACTTAAGCGAGGGTGTTTGGGGGTTTTGTTTTGGTTTTTTAGTCTTGTTTAAACCCCCTGTAACCAGGGTGGCTAGAGAAGTGCAGCCACAACCAGAATTAAAGTGGTGCTGATGCACTGCTGTAGAGAAAAGAATTTACACAATTTAACATGCTCAACTACTTGGGAATATTTTGGTCAGGTTAGTTTTCATTATTGCTGAGATCCGACCACTGAGCCTATAGCAAAATTAAACAATTGGGTGAAGCCTTGTGATGACAATAGCGTGCCCTTTTTACCAAGAAACTGTGGAAATGCTCTGTGCATCTTCCCAGCACCCGGAGTCATCCACCCCCATCTTATAATTCAACCTGCAAACAGATTAAGCAGCTGAGTTTGTGGAAAGTGTGTTTACTTTGAGCTAAGAACCCTTGTGTGACACTATAGAGATTCCTCTGACACCTCTGGGAGAGCTACGCAGACAGTTCGTACTCATCAGCAGGGAAACCGGGCTGAGAATTCCCAATTTCTTTGTAACCTCAACCACTTCATACAAATCAGTGTTTGGCAATTAGGCAGGAACTCAGTTGTTAGCTTAGCTTTTTATTTTGAAAATTAGGATCT
Source organism: Buceros rhinoceros silvestris (assembly GCF_000710305.1). Classification (NCBI taxonomy): domain Eukaryota; kingdom Metazoa; phylum Chordata; class Aves; order Bucerotiformes; family Bucerotidae; genus Buceros; species Buceros rhinoceros. The sequence continues at coordinate 118,058 of NW_010398423.1, forward strand.
TCTACATTTCATAAAGGAACTGACAATTTATAAACCTGTCAACAGAAGGGCTTCTTGGTATTAATTACTGTAGTATTGATTATTAGGGCTGTCTTAAGAAGATGCTTATTGTAATTTAAAATGCGACACTGCGATTCATGGCATAAATAGGGTTCTAAAACATCTGTTTTCTTGCCTTCTTTTAAAAGCTCAAGTAAAATCGAAGTATTTTGAGTAGCTATGCAAAGTAGTTTCTCAGTATTATTCAGTAAAATATCTGAATAATTCAGCAACAGTTACAAAACAGGAGAGGAAAATAATTATGAGCTTTATTAAGAAGAAACATCATTAGAATAATTAAAATACTGTTGAAAAAGGATGCACTTTGTATCTTTGTGCCATGTAATTTACTGGTGCTCGCTGTGCCTTTGCTAATCCGTTCTCTGGCAGCGCTCAAGAATTTTTTAATATTCTTAAAAAACTTCAGTGATAGCGTTCAGCGTCATACGCAGAGCTTGAAATAGAGATGTAATTCCTCCACAGCACTGCCACCGTGTCAGGCATTTGTGTACCCACCTGCAAGTGTTGCTTTCCGAACGTGAGCTCCAAGTCAGAATAGGGGTCCCATGTTTTCCATCAGGACACAAAGCATCGAAAAAATGTCTGGATCCCATCCCACATGAAACAGCAGCTGTGAAGCAGAAGGGGGATATATTGGAATCTGCTTGTAGTGAACCTGGATATGGTAAAATTCTGTTTATACTGAAGTAGAGTGAACATCTCACACCGGCAGCGTGTGTGCCCTTCCCTGTCAAGATGATTTGCCCTCCCAGCAGGGTTGGTGGGGTGAAATCAAAAATGTTGACACTCTGAGAGTGACCACACAGATTTAGCAGCGCTTGTTTGAATCTGTTTTGATTTTGAAACGTTAACAAGATGCACATTAGACTTTTGAGAGAGCACTCTTGTAGTTTGCAAAGCAAATGCACATGTTAACTGTGTGGCAAATGTCAATAAATACGTCTGTGCCCCACTGCACAGCACATATTTATTCAATGAGAAATCACGATGATCTGCACGATACTGAATATTTTTAATCTCTACTCTGCAGAATGGCTGTGAGTATAATTTTCTGTGTTTAATTGGTTTTTGTAATTCATGGTTACAAACAAAGAATTAGGACAGCGGTGCAGAATTTACCAGGAGTGCTGGCTCGTCGCTACAGCCCCCTGCAAGGGTGTCCTGCCGGAGAAGCCAGGAGCCAGCTGGTGCAGCCCCAGCAGGGAGACGGGGCTGACCTGGAGAAGGTGGCTGGGAGAGCCTTTGAATTAATTAATGCCTCTGCCAGCAGAGGAAGCAGGACATTTTTAAAACTGTCCTTCCCCCTGGAACCTCTGGGATTGAGGAGTGGCCGCTGATGTCAGTGAGATCAGAGGGGTTATGCTGTAATACCGAATCAATATTAGCCAATTATCAGTAAAGGTTGAGGCCACTTTGATGTGTTTTTTTCCCAGGAAATGTTCTATTTTTCTGCAACAGCTTTGCAGCTGGAGTGAATTTTAATTTGTCTGTTGAGGACTTCTATTTTTTCTCATAGTTTAAGCATAGCTCTCAGTGTCTGAGCACAGTCACTCTTGCACGCTCACATAGCTATGTAAGGTGGCAGCGGAGGGCGCGCATGTGGAATTTCTGTGTGATCCTCTAAGAGTAAACACTAATCCACAAAGTAATGGTGCAAAACTATACAGGTGTGAAAATAAGCAGAAATGGTGAGAAACAGGCAGCTCGTGCACTTTGTGGAGGTAGTTCTGACTATGAACAAAGTTAATACAAAAGTGAGGTAAAACAGAAATTATTACTTCATTTGTCCTTAACTGTTTATTAAAGAGAACTTTTCTTTTGATTTTGGGTTTTTTTTCTTATAAGGATGAAGTCAGGAGAGTTATAGATTCGGATAAAATATTTCAGTGGATTGAATGCATAAGAAAACTAAGCGATCTTCTGAATAAGCATATCATCTCATCAAAGGAAATTAGTCTCATAAAAGAAATACTACTCTTAATAATGTTTGCTTTACCTCTTAAGACATGATTTTTTTGGCCCCCTAACTTTCATTGTTACTGGAACACACCCTTTTCTTGAGAAGTCCTGGATTTCCCTCCAGCATTTCTGAACACACTTTCTCTGCCTTTGTAGTTGTTCACTTAGTTTCTTAGCTCATGCTGATAAATAAGTCCATCAGTGACACAAAAAATCCAAACCCTTCTTCCCAGTGTTCCACACGGTTGAATAGAATACAAAAAATGGAAAGAAATGAGGAGCAAGGATTTACTAAGTGGCCAGAGCCCCCCCACTTCTGCAAGTAAAACTAATCTGCCTTCCGAGTACAGGAGCAGTGTGTGTTTCACATCAACGTCCAAGGCGTTCTCCAGTGCTGGCTGGAGGGTCTAATCTTCCCCTGGATGATCTGAGCAGTGCAGTTCAAGAACAAGAGCGCATATTTGAATAATCACACCATAATGTGAGGTGACCCTCCGACAGGGGACTGACCAGATACACATATGGATTTTGGGAGGACGCTCTGATGCTCTTTTTTAACACAGCTGTGACAAGAATGTGGCTAAGACCCAGTCGTCTTTCTGGAGTATAGCTGGCAAAGGAAACCATGAGGGGAAGAGAATTTAACACATGGGCGTAAGAGAGTCCGCTTCATTGATGTGATCTGAGGGGAATGTCTAATGACTGGAAGAATCAAACTTGGCAATGAAAACACAAAGCTCTTTTCATCAATTCAAACGCAGGCTCTAAAGCTGCAGATGGTTACCTCCAGCCTCGCCTATTCAGAGCGGGGCTGTATAAAATGGCACTTTGGTGAATACTAATAGATCAAAACAAAGATTTAATAACATAAAGATGTGGTGTTCGTTTTTAAATGAGGATACAGGTCAGTGTCTCAGAAAAGACTGAAATAAGTACCTTTATGTGTGGGTCTAAAGTCTCTGGAGATTTTTAACTGCAAACATGGTATCTTTAGTGTGCGGATTGTATTCAATGCAGCACAGCTATGCAGGGAGCAGGCTCAAAGCAAGATTTCCGAATTATTGTACTAATTGAGCCTCTTTGCAGCATGCAAATGTTGTTAACCGGTTATCTCCCTTTTAAAATCATACCGACATATAGTTAGTTGAAGTATACGTTGCAGCTTGTGTGCGTTCAGTCACTTGTTGTAGATAAGAATGGAGCCGGTTAATTAGAAATTGCAGGCAGAAGCACTGCACAAAAGAAACAAGTTGTACATTCACCAGGACTTAAAGCTGTTTGTTTTGGAGGAACCACCAACTGTCAGAGAACTCAGTTGGCTTTATTTTAAATTTTAGAGATACGTTTCTTTAATTTTCATCTTTCAAAACAACAAATATCGGTTGATTTCTTCCTTTATTAAGATGTTACATTTAGATGTTCAGATTTCTCTATTAAAACTAGACTGCTGGGGTTTTTTTTACTTTCAAAACTATCCTGGTGAATGCCAGATCAACACGTTAACTACTGGAGGAAAGGAGTACAGCTCCGTAGATATTAAGTTTCGCTGATTGGTGTCAGTGAATAATTTAGGCATTGTCAAAACTGGTTCTGCTTTTAATGAAAACCACTGCGCTCCTGCTGCTGTGAAGTTCTGCCGGGATTGAAGAGTTGCTAATCTTTTAATATCCTATGGGGAGTGATTTAATTGGTGCTGGTGTTCTGAAACATAAAGTAAGTGCTGGTAACTTGTTGAAGAATGTAGATGTAGTTTCTTAGTTACAGCGAATTGGCTTGGCTCTGTCGCGCTGAGTTGCAGTCGTTTGTCCCAGTTAAGGATATGCCCTGTAGTTTACTGAGAAACAGATGCTGGTGGGGACATTCGAAAGATGAGTGAGTGAGGGCAAAGTGCTAAGAATCTTTTCCTTGCTATAGCAAGCCACAAAAGTCAATAGCAGGAGTCTGTATGGAAGGAAACGGAGAGACGAGGAAGACAACTCTTGTAGCAGTCTACGACACCAGTGAAAATCAGCAATAGTTCTGGAGTCTCAGAACTGGATCAAAACTTATTAAAGGAGATTCAACATGGAAAAAACTGCTTGATGGGGACTGATGTGTTCACTGCCTCGTGCAATGATTAAAAGCAGATTATGAGCTCCACGAAGCCCATAAGAGATACACAATCTCCACAGGCGGGGTTTTATGGTGGTTAGGAAACCCTCACTAGCCAGATGGAAGATTCCCAGACACGCAAAAATACCACGTACCCTGACGAATTCTGCAGAGTGCAGCACAGCTGATGCAAAATGTCTTTGGCATGCATAGGAACATGAGAACGTCTGAAGTGCAAAATCTAGTAACAATCACAACTTATCATATACGAAAATATTACCATTATCTAGAGCAGCAATAACAGGCAGTGTGAATTTATTCAATTTAGGAGCAATAGGCTTGGCAGTAGTCTGCTTTAGGAATTGAGTGAGGAGTTAAGACTAATTGAAATGTGTGAAGAAGTCATGTGTGATCTAACTGAAAGCAATACATAGTAGGGTCAGAATTCATTTAAATACTTGGAATTCTGCACTAACGCCAATGACTCTTCTCAGAAAAATTCCGCTAAGACAGCACTCACATGTATGGTGAAATGATGAATTTAAAAGTCTCTTAGAGACACCTGTTTGTGGTAATAAAAGAATTGAGTAAGCCAGTGAGGTTACAGAGCCTTAGAGAAAGTTATGCAGCCTTAGAGAAATTCAACATACAGAGTGGAATCAATTTTCTGGGTCTGGAGGAAATAAAATATTGAACTAGTATTCAAATGGAAGGTGAGCTGAACAGTTTCGGTCACCAGTGGCGTATTCTCTGGGCTGTACACCACGTTTCTTGGTCCCCTTGGTAAGGCTAACGCATGATTCTTGCTCTTCAGAAGGAAATAGCTCACTTTTGCAAAGCTGTACTGAAATGTATTTTCTGCCTTGGATTAGAATATCTTTATTGGATGACACTTCGCTTACCAGATGTTGAATTACGTGCTGCGTGTCACAGTCCAGGTAAAATTTGCAGGCTGTGATAGAGGGAGCACCTGATATTAGTACCACTAACACTGATAACTTCCCAGCCCAAAGGAGCTGGGCTGGCGTGAGCAGGAAAATTCTGAAAAAATATGAAACAATCGAATTCTTGTGTTTTCTGCCTGGATTCCTTGGAAACCCAAATGCAGAAGCACATGCTGAACCAGAGTGATGCACACTGGTGATCCTCGTAGAGCTGCATGACCACAGACATCTTCTTTCAAAAGTTTCCTTGGCATCTGTTCCTCCTCCCCTCCTCTCCCCCACCCCACCGCCCCCAAGTTTTCTAAATGTCTTTTGGAGAGCAGGGCTGCGCCTCTGGGGCGTGACAGAATGGAGCTGCTTTTCCTCCTCCATCTAAGGAGATCCTGGTGTTTAATAACATTTCAGATGTTTCTTCTGTAGAAATCCATAGCTTCAGAAGGAGGAGTAGAGAAGGCTCTTCAGCCCTGGAGTGTACTGCTCTGGAGTGTACTGCTCTCCTGAGACACGGCAGATGAGGCTTAAAACCAAGTTTTCCTGACTGCTCCCGCTGGTAGTCAGTGTAATTTCTTATACCTGATTTAAAAAGGCGGGGTGGTAGCACTGCTGTTATCTTTGTCACCTTAAAAGAAACAAGTGGCCTCAGGTTAGTTTTAGAGAAGGGCAGCTTGAGGACCTCTGGACAGCTTGGAGCAATACACTTAGAGCACGGAGCTGAGACTTAAAAAAAACCCAACCAAACAAAAAAAACCTATTTGGCTAGTTTAGGAGCACCCTTGTCCTTGAACTAGTTGCTGCAAATTCCATCCCAAGGTGCTGTCATGCTCTCTGTGCAGTCTGGAGGAGGAATGTGCTGGGCCAGAGCACATGTGGAGCTGCAGATCCCATTCATCAATACCAGAGTCCTGGAAGACAGATCTGGTGATGCTCAGAATTACTGCAGACCCTTTGCAGTGCTCGCGATTCATGATACCTTTTGACATCTCCTCTTCACTGGAAGACAGCTCTTAACAGGGGGATTTGTGCTGTGAGCACCACTGTCTCATACAGTTACAACGTATGATAGTGCCAGAGCAGATTATGGGATACTCTTCTTGTGGATATTTGGGGTGTTCTAACTTATAAGGAGGCCTTTAGCATCTAGTGGTTTATGATCAACACCAGGATTATGTTCAGTGGTTTTTATGGACTATGTTCAGTACTTAGCTGAATGAAAATAAAAAATCCCAACCAAAGGGGATGGCAGACAACACTTCCCTGCATTCCTTGCACACCCAAGATTCCCATGGACTGCAGGGAGTTCTATGAAGAGGAAGAATGCAAAACCAAGCATACAGTCAAAGTATTTATTTTCTTTGTGTAGCTCTGGTTTACATTTACTTAACCTCTGTAAATCATGGATCGCAGTGCAGATATTGTTTTCTTAAAGTGTGGGTAGTTACAATATAAACACAAATATTTATCATCATTTGAATATTTAACATCTCAGCCTTTTGCAAAAATATAAGCGGTGCTGAAACTTCATTCTCTCAAATGCTAAAACGTATTCTATGAAAGTCAAATGTTTTCAGAGTCAACATAATCACAGCATCCCATTTTTTGACCTGTGTGTTCATTTACAGTTTGCTTATAGCTGCTTCACAGAGATGGAAGTTTGTAGATTACAACATGCTTTTATTGATTTATCACTAGCAAAATACACTAAGTCTGCTCAGTAAACGGGATCGGCTGGCTCTTGGGCTGGTATTGTATAATATCAGCTTGTTGTGGAATACTTCAGAACAAAATCAGAATGTTGGCGTGGTTAACATCACCGGTGTAAAGCGGACTGGCAAAGACTAATATTTAGTAAGACCAATAACACAAACAAATTAGATTTTGAAGTTGTTTGCCTAATAGGAAGGAGCAGGCTGACACAGGGTTTGTAAGCTATAGTTAACCATTCTGTGACAAATTATTAAATAACTTTGAACAGCAGATTGAGTGCTTCTTGAAGAACAGCAAGAAAACTTTTTCTCAGACTTGCTTTTTTTTCCAAACAAGTGTCACAGCAAATAATCATTTACTTTAATATTTTACATCCAAATAAAACGAGTAAAATAAAATGGCTTTTACGTTGCCGTTACTAAATAGTGTTTGGCTTGTTTGCAGGAGTCATTTATTTGTGGCTTGGCTGAAGGAATAAAAATAAATTTGCGGTTCTTTCTGTTAATACTCACAGTGTTTCTTAACATATGCAAAAGATTGAATACTGTAAATATATGTGCAGCAGCTCAAAAAGAAAGCCCAGACTTTTTGAAGCTTCTGAATTACGTATAATCTTTTAGAGAATTGCTGGAACAGTTCTTTACAGCAACAAATAGAAATAACTGTCTGCGCCAGCCAGGTATTTAATTCTAAGCAAACTTGAAGTCATTTAAATTTTTCCACTGCTTAAAATTATGAGTGCCTTTACTGGAGCAGGAGCTGCTTCTCGAAGGAAAAAATTTACAGTCCATGTTTCTAATCTAATACCGGGTCATTAATTAATAGCCACATTTTTCCGTATGGCTTTTAATTTTTTAATCAAAACTCTGTAGAAAGGCAGCATCACCTGTATTGACAAGTATGAGAGCTAACAACAGCTTTAACCCCATTGTTGCCACGGCTGTTTTACTGGCAAATTGCTCAGCTTTCCTGTTCTACATTTTTGCCGTATGTCACGTGGGTATAAGGATATAGACCTAATCACCGAGTTGTGCTAAGGCATAAATCTTTAGGACCAAATTTTATCATTTCAGCTTCAGATTGTGGAAATTTTGGCCTTAGAAAGTATCAGCATTTGGCCTGTGAGTGGGAGACACTGCGGGTGTTGGAGATGTGTATAATAAAATTACTGTAGTTAGCACTTTATTCTGTGCCTCATAACATACCCATTTCTGTCACCTTAGTCTTTGGTAAGATAATCAAGAATTATTTGAAGGGTTTAGCAGATACACATCTACATCTGATAGAAGGGATATCTAAGTGATGAACTCAACACAAAAGACATTTCACAAATCTCCAGTTTTGAGTACTGAGAAAATATTTATGTTTTTGAAGAATTTCATTACTCTTGATATAAAGCCAAATTTTTACGCTTTCATCAGCAGAAATTAAGTTTTTCTCCTACAATCAATCCCATTCATGTCAACACCAGGCAGAAATGGCACCAAGGCCTGAGTCTGCAAGCTCACCAGTTCAGAAGAATTGAAGCTGTCCTCAAAATTAGCTGAACATCCATTGCTTCTCTCCTGAGTCAGCCTTGCTCAGGAATTCATTCACCTTCCAGCAGCAGGAGAAGCAGCTCGTTCCCAGTCAAGTGGCAGGAACATGGAGCAAAATAGGCCCAAAAGGCTGGTGGAAAAAAATCTCATGTGAATTTTCATGCTAGAATGGTGCAGAAGACAACTAGAGACCAGCTACTGGAGAGAGGTTACTGAAGCTTCGATGTGAAAAGGCTTGTTTTTACCTTCATGGCCTTAAATGGCTGATAACTTAGTAAAAGCCTAGGAAGTATTTTAAGGAGTACTATGCACGTGTAGAAGACATGTTTGTCCATGAAGCTAACTCTCATCTGGAATTTTGAAAACTTTTTTTTTTTTTTGCATGTAACTGAGCAGTTAGCATCTTTTCTGGTTTGATCCCTGCGTAGGGAGCCCTTCACAACACCACCATAACAGACAAGCTTCATGTCAGTAACATCTACCTGTAAAATACTGCAGGCATTAAGAGGAGGAGAGGATCTTTTATCCCTGGGGCTTTTGTTAGTCCGCTACTGAGGGAAGACTGCTCCTATTTTTTCTGGAAATACTTAAATACTTTTCAGAAGTGTGACTAAGTGTGACTCGCCCTGAAACCAGAAGTCAGCGGGCACCGCTGGATTACACTGGAAGAGTGGGGTGTTCACCTACCAATCTGAGCCCGTTACAAAGGACTTATCACAAGAGGGAGCTTAGTTAAATGCTTTCCTCTTACATCCAACCCAATTTCCGTTGTTACCTGATCTCTCATTGATGTACAAGTCATTCTGGCTTCAGTGATACTGCATCAATTATGCCAGGAAGGCAAACCTATTAGAATACATCAAACCTGTGCAAAACCGATTATTTTTATTGTGGAGAGATTTTATAATGGTTTATAGGAAAAAATTTTCCCTCCATAAGCCCCAGATTACTCTTGGTCACGAGGGTGGAACCACCTCATGGAGGTGTAACGTAACTGAGAGCTGCATAGAACCAGCAACTCTGTATTGGGTTTTGCAGAATATTTGTGGAGTCAAGAAAAAAAGCTCATGTTGTCTTTAGTGTTTATGGTATCAAGAGAAGTCTGCCAAAGTTGTGCTTTGATGGGATGTACTTGGGAAACAGCCTGAGTAGTACTTCAGTATTTTCAATTTTACAAACTCATTGTAAACAGAACTTGACCAGAACATGCCCAGAAGAGGTGAGACTGGCTTGGAATAGGCATCTGAGAGGTTCAGACCTGACTGTACAAGAAAGGCTTGTTTGAAACATGCAGAGAGGAGTAATGTGATGGTTTCAGACCGATACTCCTCTTAGTAACCCCATTTTCTACAAATCCGTAAATGTTTATCAGTCTGCTGGTCCTGCATCCTGAGTATTTTTCTCACAAGGAATCCTGTCTAACTGTTTTGAGCAGGTTTGAAATACTGTTTGGTTTAGATAATAGGTTTTTGACATTGCTTTTAAATATTCCTGGAGAGGGATTTAGAACAAACTGGAGACCTCTAAAAAGTGGGTCCTTTTCCATCTCCTGAAATACATCTCAGCTGGATATAGAATAAGAAAACTGGCTAGTTGTTACCAGTTGACATGGTTCAGAGCACAGCCTGAGAAGCTGAGAGAGAAGGGCTCTATCTAGCAATTTTAGGTTCTAATTCTGCAGAATACTTTTTCTTTTTTTGTGCATGTGTGTGTGCACATTCAGCTCCAGACCACATATACATAAACTTAAACATGTGGGGCTTTTCAGTCTTGGTTGGCTGAGCTTCAGCAAGTCATTTCACTTCTCTGTGTGCCGTTTTGCCACATAATACAAAATAGACCTGATGTCTGCCTTTTAAATGCTTTACTTGAAAGTTCTGACCATCCCTCCATGTTGTGAGGGTTCAAAGCTAAGAGTATTTGCTTTTCTGAGATGATGTTGCTCTCAAGACGAAGGTGGGAAACAGTTCAGCGACAGAATAAGGTTTCTTGTGATTCGTGGCACTCTAATGATACCAGACATCATTACCAAAGGGCAGGACTAATGTTCATCAGGAGCTGATAGGAATTAATACTTTTTCCTCTTCAAATGAATAAATACTATGGCAGAGTTCTTTCTATGGGGAAGATACACCAGCGTTATGCAAAACTGCTAGCTTTTCCTAAACAGATGACAGGGACTTCCAGGAAGTATTTGGCAAGAAAATCCAGGAGACTCTTGCCTGTTCATATGAGCGCAAACTTTGTGGAAATGCCGTCACTGGAAGAAGTAGGCTTCAGTGTCCGTATTTCTCCTAAAAAAGAGATCAGCTGTGACATCAAATGCATGGAGACAATACTTGTCAGTGCTAAAAGTGATTCAAGCTTATGGAAGGAGGTCTAGAAAAGGATTTTCTTGCACAAATAGCGGTAGTAAACTTTGCATAAAATTGGCATATAAATTGTTGGGCTCAAGCTGGAGTAATTAGGTGAAGTTCTGTGATTCGGTTGAATAATCTGACGAGTATTATTTGGCCTAAAATATGCCAATACATCCTCTATTTCAGTTATTGTTAATTTTTTAATCTCATTAATGTCAGCCACATGCTCAGATGTGAATGGTCCATCCAATAGCCAGATCTATAATGGTCTATATGATAAGCATGTTGTAGATCTCTAAGTACAGAAATACAGAAGAGATTACACCGTAGTTGTGTCAGGTTTTATTTTTCTTTCCTATAAGCTCATTTATTTTTGGCAGCGTGTGCTGTTCTGAGAAAGCATTTGAAAGCAAAGAAGCAATACCTTTCACAAGGTGGCATTAAATCCAGTGCTGATGCCAAGTCCTGATTTTGTATTACCCTGCACTGTGCAGCAATCTGCATCAATGCAAAGTAGGGTGAAACGCTGTCAAAACAGACCAACTGTGTTTACCCCTCACTTTTCCTGCTGCTAGCGATGGCACAAGGTGAATAGTAATGGTGAGCTAGCCCATAATCTTCCAAACAGAAGGTAGAGAGCAAACAATTTGACAAGATTAGTTATTGTGGACCACAGATAAAGGCTTAATATTTTAGCCAAGGCCTGTGTAAGCCAGGTTTATTTTGAAATATGTCTGCTGTCAGGAGCCCAACTGGCTGTATTTACTTGTAAGTTTAATCATATACAGAATTACTCTTTTGGGTTGAGAAGACGCTGAAGGGGATTTAATAGGAATGCTTGTTTTGTGACAGTGCTTTTCAGAGGCAGAGTGGCTTGCCCTGCCAAATCGAAGGCCCGTAAGTTTAATGGAACATACTTTTTGGAGTGACATTACAAACAGCGTTGGGCAGGCAGGAATTGGCAGCGGTGCCTGGAGCGTTTAGATTCAACACTGTGGTATACCACAGTTTAGAGCTCGCTGATGCTGCTAAATCAGTCTCTAAGACTTGTGTTTTAAGACCAGAAAGAACCATTAATACCAGTCAGCCCAGCCACCTGTCTAACACAGGGCACCAAATTTTACTCCGCAATTCCTGCATCAGGTTTAAAACCACTGCTGAACTCCAGCATGTCATTTAGAACGCAGCTTAATCTTCCCTCTGAAAGATGCAGAGGGAACTTTGTTAAGGAGAGAGAGGTAGCCTAGTGCATCCGAACCATGTGTAGTCTTCCCCACTGTGACGCTGTATGAAGGAATTGTTACAGACTGGTGTATGACCATTAAATGCAATGTTTTTTGGTGAGTCAGTCAAAATTATTGTTCAAAAGGCAGGCTTTTGAGGTGGCAAAAATAATACCTAGACTGAGGAATAAGAATAATTACAGATTCATTGAACCAGCCAGAGGTAAGAGGGCAATGCCTCCGTAACGTGGTAGTCTGCAAGGTCATCCCTCACATCCCAGGCTTTGATCCAGTGAATATTTAAGTACTTTATTGAGTCGGAACAGCCTGAACTTTTGAAGCTGAGAACAAGCCACCCCAGCACACAGCACCCAGTGTTAGCACAAGGCTGTTCCCCTGAGAGGGAAGCACCTGGGATCCAGTTCCCTCATACAGATAATAGAGCTGAACCAGTTTCCTCCAGCTTCTTGAGTAAATGATGCTATCCCAGTGACTGGATTCTGGGTGAGACTGGTATCACAGCAGCCTCTCTTCTCTGTGTCATGTGTTTCCTTGTCTTTTACGTAAAACACCTGAAAATGAATACTCCATTTAGGATTGGATGAAATATATCCAAAGAGGAAGACTGAAGGGAAGGAGAGGGAAAGGAAAGAAAGTTTTTATATTCTGAGATGAAGTTAAATGAATTTGCTTGTGTGACCACTCACCAAACAGTCATTCACTGAGTTCTACTGCTCAACAGCTTGTAATGCTCCTGTCCAATGCATTTTAGTTACCTAACATGTTGTCAAACGCTTGGTTTCTAAAGAGAATTATTGTTAGCAAAACACATTCCACAAGAAGCAGGGAATCATGCAGGTAAGGCCATCTTCCTAGCCTGAGCCTAATCTTATCTACTGGAAAGATAACCAGGGGTTATAGTTTAGGTTTATAGGCCTTTATATAGCATTTCAAAATCCAGAAGGGTTTTGTTTTTATCACTTAACTCCTCCATCTGCAGGTATAAGCTATTGTTTTCGGCTAGTCTATGTATTGCTTTGCAGATGAGGACATCGGCTACTTGAAGGATGCCCTTTTCTTGCACTTGAGTATCCATTTTGGCTGTTTCTGAGGCATGATGCCCTGGAAGATCACTCTGTGACTGTATAACTCTGTTGTGTCCAGAACATGTGGATAAAGGCCACTGCTCTCCTTTGAGGTGAGTGTCTTTGGCCAGAGATGGAGCAGCGTGGGAGGATTACAGAACCACTTTGATTGGATCATCAAGTCCAACCATTAACCTAGCACTGCCGGGTCACCACTACACCGTGTGCCTCAGCACCACATTGACAGGTCTGTTAAACCCCTCCAGGGATGGGGACTCTACCACTGCCCTGGGCAGCCTGGGCCAATGCTTGACAACCCTTTCAGGGAAGAAATTTTTCATCGTGTCCAACCTAGACCTCCCCTGACACAACTTGAGGCCATTTCCTCTTGTCCTATCAACTTGTTACATGGGAGAAGGGACTGACCCCCACCTCACTCCAACCTCCTTTCAGGGACTTGTAGAGAGCAAGAAGGTCTCCCCTGAGCCTCCTTTTCTCCAGGCTAAACAACCCCAGTTCCCTCAGCCGCTCCTCATCAGACTGGTGCTTCAGACTCTGCCAGCTTCATTGTCCTTCTTTGGAGATGCTCCAGCACCTCAATGTCCTTCCTGGACTGAGGGGCCCAAAACTGAACCCAGGGTTCAAAGTGCAGCTTCCCTGGGGTGTACTGACCTCTGTGGATTTACTCAGTTGCAGAGTGTAGAGCAAGACTTCTTCAATAGAACACATAGAAGAGGAGAGCAAGCGAAAATGCACGTAAGAATCAGCAGTGGAGATCAGTAGGTAACATTTTTGCCGCTGTACATCCAGCTTCTGAGCTTCCAGAACAAACTTCTCTGTCAGTAAGGATTATAACTCTGCTTTATGGAGACTGATTCTAAAATCAAAATGATTTATGCTCAAGGGAATAAAGCTCTGTAAGGCTTTGCTAAAAATCAAAGCAGATTGCCAAACAGTTCAGGAACTACATAAGAACACTCCATATAACAACATATGCTCCAGGGAGGCTTTTTGTCAGATGTGTGTGTAGGTGGTAAGAGAACACAATTTGAAACAGCTGGAAGAGGAGTTTGAGAATTAGTCTTGGGGAAGACACACCTAGCAACCTTCTTGTTTAGGTAGCCTTTCTCTGAAGATGAGGACCTTCTTAAAGCTCAGATACACTTTGAAAAGCACATGTCCATACTGGTAACATCATAGCAGCAAGCCCCTCGAGGAAATCTTTTTTATTTCTATGTTAAAACACAGATTCACCTGCTTAATTCCAAATTTGAACTGAGGAAGCATTAAGCCACTGCAATTCAAGACTCTTCACTGTGCTGCATCTTTTGCTAATGTAGAAATAATGATGGACCAGGTGTCCCTTTCCTAATTTGTGTTTGGGTTTTTTTATTCTCCATTTCATGGAAGCACTGAGATGAGACCTCGAGAGGCTTTGTTGAACATTCCTAAAGATGTCTGTCTGTCCTTGCACATTTAGACCTTCGTCACTGCAGCAGAGTTGCCAACCGTATCATTCTTCTGTCTGGCCTGAAATACAAATGCAAATACCTTCTTCTTGAATGCCTTGTTTGGTTGCTTCGTGAGATGTGAGTTCAGTGAGTGTCCGTGCTTACATCTCGGGAGGAGATAGTGTCATATTATGCGCTTTGTTTGTACTGAGGACTGTTTCCTTCACAAGCAAAAAGACAAATGTCATTTGTTAAAGCTGTGTCTTAGGATCCAGTCAAACACAGTCAGTACCACTTTCAGTTCAGTAAAATATGGTGAGATTATACTGGCAGATACATCATGATTGCACACAGTAAGAAAAGTTGCTTTCTTCAGGTTGGTGTCTTCCATATTTTGAATAAACACGCTTTTAGGGTGGTTTCTGGCACCTCTTGTTCATCTGTTTAGATATTTTAAGTTACCTTTGATCCTGAGGTATAAGATCATTCCTCCACTTTTCCTCAGATTAAAATGCTCAGCCTCCAAAAGGAGCTGCCTGCAGCATCCCACCGCGCTGGGTACGGAGCCGTATCGGCAAGGGGGGAACCTGCCACCCTCACCCCTCACAGGTAGCACCTCTGACACAAACTAGCTGCCTTTTATTACTCACAAAGAAAGATGTTGCTTAGTGTGAGTTGGGATGGCAGAGTTGGGCCCTTGGTGAACAAAGAGTCCAGGATTATCATTCCGAAAAGCCCCCTGAGGCCTGTATCAAGAGTTATTAAGCACTGATTCAGCCCATAGCATTATTTTGTAGGCTTAAAGAGGATTTCAGTGGTATATTGGGTCTTGTGTCTGTGCAGGGGTGAATTTTGCCCTCTCTTATTTTATCTTATAAATAGCTGTTACAGTTTCTCTTTTACATCATTGTTTAAATCTCTTTCAAAGATATGGTTTCTTAATCCCCTGCTGCCTTTTTTTCTTTTTTTTTTGTTTCATCTAATAAAGAATAAATAAATTTGCAAATGCACATAGGACTGAAACAAAAGGCAAATAAGCCCTGCATGGTTTGTGTTTGGTGCGGGATACCTCATTTTGATGATTTCAGTCATCATTCATTCGCAAAGCAGAAGCTATGATTGTTAAGCCTCATTATTTTCAATGAAGCCTGACAGTTTCAAGGTTAAACAGAAGACAGCTACTTTCATCCCAGTGGTATTTCTCTTCAAACACGGGCATCTCCTCGCTGGCTTGTTCTGCTCTGGTGTGCAGTGGCATTGCTTGGTCACAGAGTGGTGCACATCTAAGCCCAGTTGCAGAACAGTGTGTAAGCAAGCAGTGACCTCCAACCTATGTCTTCCCAAAAGGAACCTCAATTATTGGAATCGTTTTCTTTTTAACCAAACAGTGGTTTAAATGCTCCATGATCTCTGATTTTATGGGTTTTCTGCTGTCTCCCAGAAAACAATTTGCAGCCCAAACCTTTTGTTTGTCCAGACAGTTTGGAATGTTTCCCCTGTGCTTCATGTCTCTGAAGCATGTTAGAGAGGGTGCTAGTGTGGGGGAGAAAGAGACCTCCAGTGACAGTTAGAGCAGCTGAGGAAGCTGCAGTGCTTCTAACGTACGTGCTGTTAGAAGTGAGGATGGATCTGCCATTGCTTTCTGAACAACTGATTTAACAGGGAAACTTCTCTGTAAGAGAGCACGCGGGAAGTATGGTCTATCAGTAACTGAGTTAGGGCCCTTAGAACCTGGAAACCACTGGTTTATCCACTGTGAGAAAACTTCCAGAAGCAAATAGCTTGTGAAAGCCCTGGCTTCAGGCTCGCATGGACTGACTGCACCGAGTTATGACCATCTGGGTGCTGCCTCCATCGAGATGAAGAAGTGGAGAAGATCTGTGTTACAAAAACAGGAAAAAATAAACTAGTTGGTTAAAAAAGAAAAGCAATACTTGGAGAATCAAAAGGAGAGGAGTAGCAGTGGCTTTTCACCTGTGCTTTCAGTCCTTTAGAGTCGCTGTGGAACAGCTAGAACCAACTGAACTTTCCACTTACATTTCCTGGTGTCTGATAGTGACATTAGGGTGGTGAATTCTTAATCTCGTTTCAGGAATTAAGTCACCTGGTGAGTACAATGAAAGGTGTAGTTTCATGGTGCTTGGTGGTTCCTGGAAAATAAGAGTCTTTCAATGCGTACCATGTGCGTTAGTCATGACTTGTGGCAATAAATCCAAGACGTGTTAACTGGTTTTCCTGCACTGAGGTTACTAATGCATCCATGAGATAAAATGAATTTTGCAGTTTTGATAAAGGTGTGTTATTTTTAGTTCCTATCTGCATTCCTCACGTTGTACAATAGATTAAAAAAAAAAAAAGACAGCTCTCTTTTCAGGTAAGAAAAAATGGTCAACTTTGCAACAGCGAATCCAGTTATTTGAACCTGCATCTCATCTTATCTGTTGTGGAAATTGTGTGTATAAGATGCTCTAAAAGTGTTCTACTCTGCACAGTACCTGATTTTATATAGTTAGTTTGTGGGAGTGCTTTCATGGGAGGATAAAATACAGGTAAATTGAAGAAAAAGTTTGACTGCATGATTACTGGAGTGCTGAAGATGAACTTGTGCAAACAGAAAGCGCTGAAGAAGTTTAGCCCTTTGCATTTGCCTACACCCTTTAACAAAAGGAAAGAACAAATTAAGCCAGTGAGATGCTGGTCATGCTTATAGGCTGTGCCTTAAAACTGAGAGAGGATTAGGCAGCTCTCTGTCCTGCTTAGTTAGACTGTTAATTTTGCTGTAGCTATGTCAACATTATAATCACATGGGACACCTTCAGACCGTCATCATCCACATCCTCAGAAACTTGGCTTGTTGAATGTCTTGAAAAAAGTTTTTGACATAAAAAACATGAGGTTTTAGGCATAAGTTTATAAACTGGACAGTAAAAGTATCTGTTGGATAACAGGCAGGGCATTTTTGAAGGGGAAACAACAGCTAAGTGTTACATTTAACAAGAGCCATGGACCACTCGTATTTTAAAAGGGGCGAGAATTGAATGTCCTGCTTACACTGAAGCATGTCTGCGCCACAGGATTGCTGCCGCACAGGGGGTTGTGTTAACGCTTCGCGGGGACCTCAGATGCTGCCTATACTACAACAGAAAATTGAGATTATATATATATCACTGACTGCAGAGGGGTTTGGTTGTAGGTTAAAAACTTTTTCCGTGAGTTGTCTGCATTTTCCCTTAACGTCTGTCTTTTACAGTGGTGCTTTGTTTCTGAGCGTGACCACCACCAGGACAGCTTGGTTCAGTGCAAACACTGTCTCTTTCAGCCAGAACATTCCTAACCTTAGCTTCCTTTTTATTTTTTTTCTCTCCTCTCCCTCTCCCCTGCCCCCTCTCAGGTTGGAAAGGCTGGTGGACGTCCTGAGGAAGAAGGTTGGAGCAGGGACCATTAGGACCGTGATCTGATTGAAAGCTCTAGTCTAAGGAAGCATTCACATCTGGTGACCAGGCTGCTTCATTCAGCACTGAGTAAACACTAGAGCCTTAACTTAGCAAACAGTTGTTAGAAGTGGGACACTCCAGCGACATTCCAAGCTGAGATAAAATCAAATCATAAATGTTTAACTACTTTGCTGCTGAGTTCTGTGATTTGTTGAAATGTTTCACTGCAAACATATATTTGTTTTTTAAGCAGCTGCATTGTGGCACTGTGTACTGTGAAAAATGATGTAGATGCTTATTTTAACAGTCTGTCCTCTCCGTGTTACTAGACTCCAGTCTGCTGCAAGGCACAGCTTGATCATGTTTTCAAATGCTGCAGGCTTCAGGTGCAAAATCCTGCAAAGCAGTTTCAAAATTTAAATCCCTCACGTTATTTGTGAGACTGCAAACAGCCCAGTATTTGCATGTTAAATATATTAATTGATAAAGTAGGTTCACACTCAAGAGATCTCTCTGGCTAGTATATTGGAGATTTTTTTCCTCCTTGCTCATAGCTCACTGAATTACAGTTAGTGACTGTGACTACATCTAAAGGAAGGACACTTGTGTGGCTTTATACCACCGTTGAATAGGTACTGCTGGTGCATGGCATTTTCAGCCTACGTTAAAAAGAAGTGTACAGTTAGGTGTCACTGGAGGTTCAGCTTCATAAACTGCACTGTGAAAGCCCTGTGACAGTGTACAGTATCTCGGGCAGTGGGGAAGGTTTCCTGTATTTTTAGTCACTCCTCTATCCTTTCCTATGAGGGACAATTTTTCAAATATTCAGAAACCACCTAAGAAAGTAAAAATTCACCTTTTCAGTGCAGGGCAGGTCCCTTGACCCTTTCCTGGAAGACTTTTTGCCTGCTTTTTCTAGACCTCAGTTTGCTTTGCAGGGCAGGAGTACCATCCAGGTTGGATTTGAGGCCAGACTGCCAGCTCTCTGCTTTTTCTTTTTCCCTGTCTGAAGTGCCCTGGGACTGAACTCAAAAGGCTGAAGGACAGAATCCTACAAGGAGAAGAGAAATTGAGGCGTGAGGGGGAAAATTTGTGGTACACGGACAGATACAGGAGAGTTGGACCTAGAGTTGCATTTGTGACCCAAACATCTCCCTGTATTTGGTATGTCTGTCACATGACCAAAGGTGAGCAGAAGGATCAGGTCAGCACTCGTATAAACCTGCTCAAGAAGGCAGCTGTAATCTCTAAGCAGCCCGAATTCTGAGGTGAATCTCGGGAGCACGTGGGCTTTAAGCTACTCCCAGAACCAGCCAGCTCAGGCAAGGCTGCCACTTGCCTCCTCTGCTTTGTGTTTAATGTTGTTGTGCTGTCTTCTCTCTCAGTGTTTGCTGGTACAGATGTCAAGATAGGGCAGTCTAGCTGAAGAAAATGAAATTTTAATTTTGGACGGGGTGTACATTTCCATGCCTGTTTTTCTTTTCAAGCACTTCCATGTTAAACCTTCATCATCTGCTACTTTCAGTCGACCAAACCTAACCCCTTGTAGGGAGATGAGCAGCATTCCTCCAAGCCAAATTTACACAAGCCACTTCTAGAAACTTCTGAAGTGCTCCTTTTTAGTAGCCAGTGAGTCTGGAGTCTCTGCCTCGATGGGAAGAAAGTTTAACACTTCCAGACCAGAGGACTGTCCCCTCCACACCATCTCCTGTGTGCTGCTGTCCAGCAGTTGGGTGACTCAACTGCTTTTTTTCCTGCTGTTCTCATTGAGCACTAAGTGAAAGTGAACGGTCAGTGCTGTCGAACCATTTCTGCTCCAACGAAGCGGTGAGGAAGGAAGGAAGATAAAAATGTAAGAACTACCAGTCATACTGTGCTAGACCAACAGTCCAACTAGCACCAACTGCCTTTGGCAATAACCAGCAGAAGATGCCTTGGAAAGGTATAAAGCCAGGCCACCGCTAGTGACCTTGATCTCATTTGGCCTCCCAACAATTTGTTATTAAGGGGCTTTCTGAGCCAGCAGTGGTGTCTGGGTATTTAGCAGCATTTCATTTTTCATGTCATGTTTTTGAATACTTTTGAATTGTAGTATCTACTTGTTCCCGTCATGAGGACTTAATGCAGTTAGTGATGCACTGAGTGAAGAAATATTTCCTTTTCTTTGTTATCAACTAGCTCTATTCATTTTCTATCACTTAGTTTTATATTAGAGAACTGGTGAACAGCCATTCCCTGTTCATATCTTTTCATGTCCCTTGTGATTTTACTTACTTGGCATCCTTTCCCCACCACCTCTTTTCCAGAGAGAACCTTAGTCTCTTGTAAAGAAGCTGCCTCGTGTTTTTAATTGGCCTTGTTAAGCTTATATGTATTTCTTTTCCAGTTCTGCAGTGCTATTACTGATACAACCAGATTTGTGCCTAGTATTCAAGCTACAGACAAACTCTGACTTTAACGGTTGTCGTAATTATGTTGTCTGCTTTATTCTTATTCTCTGTGCTAATTAATCATTTTTAGCATTGGATTTGCTTTATGACAGATGATTTCTCGGAGTTAATATTTCTGTAATAATAGCAACAACTCTAGATGTCAGTCCTCAGTTATAATACTCAGCTCAGAGTTCATCCCAGGGTGTGTGAAGACTGAACCTTTTTCTGAACGCACCACTTTGCATTTATGGGTACTGAATGTCCTCGGTTGTTTTAGCATGCGTTCCCTGGTGACCATGAGCTCCTATTCCTGCTCTGCTCATGGCTCATCTTTACTACTCATAGTTGCATAGTATCAGCATTTCCATGCTGAATATGGTGATATGAAATACCGCCATCTCCAGATTAACCCCTTTTTCAAAGTGATTTCTTAGTTAAGTTGAACAACACGGGCTCTGGGACAACGATCCCTGAAGGACAATAAGGAAACGTTCCTTCACTGTGAAAACAATAAATTTGTTGTACCTCATTGTTTTAATCTAACTTTGAACTGCTTATTTTCCAATGTAAACATCTTCCCTCTCACTCCTTGGCAACTTTGATGAGGAAGCTTGTTACTTTGGAAATGCAGGTTTACTAAATCAAGGCTTGTTTTCCATGCATGAATGTGCTAAGTTCCTCCTTCGCCCAGGAGTATCGAGACCTCCTCATCTTCCCCCAAGTCTTTCCGCCTCTGAGAGATTAATCTTGCGAGCGCAGGCTTCATACAGCAAGGCTGTTTGACCTCCAGCCTCTTGTGTCTGCTGGCTTTGTTTGGGAAAGTAGGATCGGCCAGGCAAAAGCCGTCTAGCAGGCTTGATGTCAGCTACATCTGGTTGTGGGTAATACTTGAGTCAGTAAAATGAGGTGACAGTTTTTCTTCATAATTTCCCTTTTGACACATTGTACCTAAGGTGAAAAAATATATCGTGACTCTTTCTTATGTCTTATACCAAGTAGCATGAAATTCAGGGTGAGGGGGTGAAATTTTAGTGAGGGGGTTTTGTCGTCCTGTAGATAAAGGACTTTGAATCATAATTAAGTTAGGTGTCAATTTTTAAAATTCAGCTGGAAATGTTTGTCTTCTTTGAAAAGGTTCCTTGGAAAATTTACTGTGCTGAGAGGCAAAGATTCAGAAATGGTTGGGTCCTCACTCTTCCTTGCTAACAACCTGGTGTGTGGTCTTTGCCAAATCCCTTAGTGACAGTCATAAAAGGTATGCAGCCCCCGAAGAGGTGCCTGGGCTCCGAGGGGGAGTTTGCAAAAGCATCTGTGTGGCTAACAACAAAACGCTTTCGCTTCTTCACCAGCTGAAGTAAACAGCACAAGTCACATAGGCCCGGTAATGTGGGCCCAGCCTTTAGTGCCCTCAAGTGAATTTCTGGCCCCGTTGAACCCAGCCTGAGTTTTGCCTTTGAGTGTAACAGGCGCAGGATTTCTGGTCTGACAAGTAGAAATAGGCAATAATGATAACACGGGTTAATTGGCTTTTATCGTATAGTTTATTCATTGAGAGCTGATTGATGTCTGTAAGTGAAAAGGAACCTGCCCCTATACAGACAGATGCAGACGAATGCAATTGTCACTTCTGCCCTAATTTATGAGATAAGGATGAGACTGAGTCAGATTATGTACCAGGAGTAGCAATTCATTTGCCTCCTGATGGTACAGCCGTTCACGATGAAAGGTGCCTCACCACAGGCAATGCGTAGGGAGATGCTTGTAATTAGTGGTCAAATTAGCGTCCCTGCTGTCTTGAAGAGCACTGAGATACTCAGAAACATCCTTCCCCTGTGAGATTCTGTGTGTTCCTCTCAATGATCCTGCAGCACGTTAGGCACTGGGAGCCGTTTCTGGTATATGCCAGGGTGAAATATGTAAATAGCATCGTGTTGGCTCGGCATAAGAGCGTTATTAATGCTTTTCGGCACTGTAATTATATTCATAGTAAGCCTTCCCTAAGCCCTCACTAATTAACAATATTGTGACAAATCAACTTTAACAGAAAAGAACTGTGGACCTTTAGTCATTTAGTGCTGTTTTCCATTCAGCCCACAGCTCAAAACTGGTGGCACAGTTTTCTGTACTGGTGTTGGGAAAACTGCTGATATTTGAAAAGTTCAGAACCAGCTCAGTCTTGTTAGTGGAATCCTGTAGATGACGTTGGTTTGATTCCTCTTTAAATACATTCACAAGAAAGTAAGATTCATTAGTTAATCATTAATGTAGGGGAATATTAAAACTGCTTCTAAAAATAAGCCATCATACTGAAGTAGTTTAGTAGTGTCAATATGTTGTCATAGGCGCATTTATTCATGTATTTGCTCCAAATCACAGAATGTTTTACAAGATACTTTAATTTTCAAATTAAATGGTATTATAAATATCCTTATCAGGTGATCAGGAGTTGTAACATCTTTAATCCCCGTACACACATGAATCTGCTATCTAAATGTCAGGATTTCTCTGCGCCCTTAATTTTCTTCATTTAGAATAATTCCAGATGAAGGCTGTCGGTTTTGTTGTTTGGTTTTTTTTTCTTTTCAATTCATACCCCAGAGGATTTTCCTCCCGTGCAAGAATGAACTGCGAGGCACATGAAACCACTGGCCAGCGGTTCCTCTGATTCTGTGCTTGCTATGACCGCAGCATTACATGAGCTGCCTCTTATCGCTGCACCATTTCACATCAGCTCTGCAGGACTGGACTTTCTCTGTTTGTTCTTCTCATGCACTGGTAAATAAAATGTATTCACAGGTCCAAAAGACCAAAGTGGTGTTCTTGTATTAGGTTGCTTATAAGTCAGCTGTTGAGCTTCAGTGGTCGAAACATTTCATTCTTCAGTTTTGTGGGGAGCACACGTGTTCTGGGAGGCTTTTAAACAAATACTTGAAATGGTTGAAAGATTTACATTGCCAGTGCCTGGCTAAATCTGTAGTCTTTAGAAAAGACATGGTTTATTTTGGCACCGTTTGAAAAACTCAAATATTTTAAACATTTGTTAAGTTTGAGCTTGCACATTGGAACTAAAAGTTTGCATTCCAAAATTGCATCTCAGGTTACCTGTCTCTCTCTCTTTTGTATTTTATAATCTCCTTATTAAAATAGTCTACAAGAAGGAATTGAGTTTGGAACATGGTTTTGTATTGTTAATTGTAAAGTGTTGACATTAACTTAATCAATTTTAGGGTAACGTTTACCTGGTAACTGTTCAACTAAACACCAGAAATGCAAAGCCAGGAGTGTTTTCAGAACTTAGAGCTTCATGTTGGTAGCCAAGACTTGGTTGTAGAATTAATCAAATATGGGAATAGTGGCCAAATCCTGAAGTGCTTTACTCTTAGTCATACTATCTACTGTGATGGGTAAGGACTAACCCTGATGGTGAGTGCACGGCCAGGCAAGAAACAAACAAGTTAAAAAGGTGTCTGAACTTATAGAACAGCTCAAGGAAAAGGAAAAGCTGTCTTTGACCTGGAGCTGGTTTTCTTTTCCTTCCCTTGGCAAAAGGGAGGGCCAGGGGAAACGTTTAGTCTCAATTTTTATTTAGGGGGATAAAAAAGCCACCTTTTATTTTCTTCTACATTTTAACATGAAACTCATACCGAAACTTCAAAAGTTGCAAATGTATAATCTGAAACCACCGTATTTTTAAAAAACCCCACGAGAACCCCCGTTCAACAAGTCCTAGAGCGCACTGTTACCATCATGCTCATGCTTTGGTGTGTCTCCCAGCCAGTCGCCAGCTGCAAAGGGTCACGCTCCTTCTGAGACGCTGTCATCAGGATGAGTTTGGCGTGTTCCCTCCATGGTCACCTTGGGCCAAAGGTCAGCGCAGTGTCACATTCACAGAAGTTCATGGTTACTTGAATGGCTTCTGAATGTGATAGAAGCAGATCCAGTGTCATATGGTAAAATGACACAGACTTGATGGAATTGGTCACAATGGCTGTGCTGAAGCAAGGTTATGGTAACTCATCCATGAATTTGTAATTATTAATATTCACACGTGAGTATGCACACTGTATTTCACCTAAAATTGAAAAATTTTACAGGGGAAACCATGGTATATTTTTGCATAGCTAAGTATTAGCAGAACTAATTCCAGAACCTAACTTATACAAGAAAGCAATAATTAAGATGCAAAAATGCAAAACTACTTTGGTACTACTCCAATTCATCATCTGTAGCCTCAGGACTTTGTTCATCGGTATTTGACTTTCGCTGAGGTAGTGCCACTGTTCCACAAGTGTTGTGATCAAAGAGGCAAACTCTTCAAAAATCAGTCTATGAGCAATGAGGCTACTGGTGTCTAAGTTGATGAAAATATTAATTTAGGAGTTGAAATCTTGCACAGAAGCAAGATTAGAAGCATGATTGCATAGAAGCAAGATTTCAAATCTCTAACTAAGAGTCAGCTTTTCAAAAAGGTAATTTATTCAAGTAGATATTTAGCTTGTTCAAAGAACATCAGCTTAGGTGCACCCCCAGTGAAAGTATACTAGACTACAAAAACAGTAGGATGTCTCCATCACCATGTGCTGGTAGCAAGAATATCACCCCATTTGGTGCTTTAACAGGCTGTGTAAAATTACTGGTTTTGTTTCTTCCACTTTATATAGGAAAATTTTTTGTCTCACTTCTCACATTCTACCAATGTGTGGAGAATATCAGTATCACAGATGATGGTTACTAAACACTAGTGATAGTATTAAGCGAGAGGGGGGACATACGAACAGATAAAGATTAGGAGTGTGATCAGCTATGGCATTTGTTTTATAATGAAACACTTGGAGCTATGGCTGTGATATGTCAGAGCACCTCTACCATCAACCGTATTCTCACTGGTGGGGACATTGGCACAGTCCAAAAATGTAGGGCTTCATAGCCACAGTATATAGCCAGGGTATAGGCTCCACAACAGCATATCAAACGTTTTCTGGCCTAGGGTTATGAGCTCAAATCTGCAAACTGAGAAAGATGTAGATAAATCATGGCTTCGAACAGGACTCTTCTTCCTATTAGACAAGGAAGGCACCAACCAGGACAGCTGGACTGCCCTGTTGTTGCTAAAGCAGTGAGCAGAGAAAGCACAAGACAGAAATAAAGTTTGGAACAGAACAGCAGAAAGAAATTGGGTGAAATCCGAAAATATGTAAGTGGGGAAGTTCTGCCTGCTTAAGATATAGAAAGGGAGGAAAAGTTGTAACAACGAGTGACAGCAACATTTTGCTTCATTTACACGTACAAGTCTTGAAAACTTCATGGAAGTCAAAGGAAGATACAGCTGTTGTAGTGTTTGAAAGTAGCATGATGTAGGCAGTCGTGCCTTCTGCTGACAAGATGACCCATGTTCTCCCTTCCCTAAGCGTGCGGAATTCCTCACCTGGTGCACACACGTGCACTGCCCAGGTAGAGATGCTCTTCAGACCATTTGAGCACTTGAGCCCAGACATCTCCTACACTGAGGTAAGTTCTTCCTTAATTCAGCAAGTCACCATGAAATACAGCCAAATAAATATTGGTCAGACCAGTATTGGTCAGAGACAAATAAATATTGGTCAGCTGTGGCCAAGAGGGGTGGTGCTGTATGTGCTGGTGAGCCAAGTGGGAAGGGAAAGTCAAGTCAGGGAGGGAGGGACAAAGGGTGGAGGATCTGACTGTGCTTTGCAGATCCTTGTAGGTTCTTGAGATACTGAGTGTCTGTGTGATCCCAGCAGACAGAGAACCACTGTCCTCTCCATCCACAGGAGACTGGAAGAGAGTTTTTAATGCCATTTCCACACCTGACAGCAGTTAACCCCTGTCCATGCCTGAAGTCACCTCTGTATTACTTGAGCAATCCAGTCTCAGCCTAAGCTGCTTATTGGACAACATTCAGTGTCTCTGCACCCCTAACACAAAGAAAATGCGGGTAGAGGTGCATCCTGAGTGACACCTGCCTCAGGAATTTGCTCGTTGGAGGCATCTGTCTGCCTGGCCTTTTGTGCTGAGCAGGGCACACCGCTGGGCTGCGATTCCCCCGTTGTGACCCAGAGGTATCACACACGGGACTAACTGCACCCATTTATCATACTTCAGAGTTTGCTCACCTCCTGAGAGCCCCAAGTGCAGCAGAAGCAAGGACAAAGACGCGTAAACTCACCCTGCTCTCGGTGTTCAGCAAAGGCCCGACTGAGGGTAGTGGTGCTGGTGTGCGGGGCTGTCTGTGCGGAGTGAGAGGGACTGCTCGTACCCGCCCAACTACAGCAGCAAACATTTGAATACAATGACAACAGCCGTAGCATGTGCTGGAGTGAAGGCCAGAAAGTCTCACGGTTTTCCTCTTCTTCAATCACATAATAGGGAAACTCGGCTCAATTGCTTTTCAAGCAGCTAAACGCCTGCTTCCTCCACATTTTGCTTGTCTACTCACGATAACTTTATTTCCCCAGAGCTCTAACGGCCACTAGAGTAAGACTCTTATAAAGCTGAGCTTCCTGCACCTGAAGAAAATACGCTTTCATCAGTGTGTGTTTTTGTGAAATCCCGCAGGACTATTCTCAGTAGTCCTGTAGAGCAAATCCACAACTGCCTGTTGTAACCATCCACCCTGATTTTCGTTAGCGGCATTAGCTTTGTAATTTTCCAGTCACCGAGGTCTGGTCTGCAAATGACTGACATTGCCTGTTACGAGATGTTTCATCCTGAACTTCACCCTCGCTCAGCCTCATTTCCTGCAGAGCCGACCACTGTAACCGAGTGACCTGCTACCTACTATCTCATTAAAAGTCTCTTATTTTTTTTCCCAGTGCTATTGACATTTTATCATCTTGGGGCTCTTCTAAAACCACCTGCTGTAGGTGTCTAAGTGGGTGCTGTGACTGTTGCTTTCCACTAGTAGTAAAGCGAGCTGAGGTCTGGCAGGCTGAACCACATACTATCCTCTTGACCCAGGATGTGTAGGAGATACACCACCATCTGTTATAGGCAAGTCCTGTTCCCTCCTTCC
>NW_010398424.1:0-1844 GCF_000710305.1 Buceros rhinoceros silvestris
TGAAGCCACACCTTGAACGCTGTGTCCAGTTTTGAACCCCTCGCTCCAGGAAGGACACCGTGATGCTGGAGTGTGTGCAGAGAAGGGCAATGATTCACCAGAAGCTGGTAAAGGGTCTAGAGCACAAGTCTTACAAGGAGCGGCTGAGGGAACTGGAGTTGTTTAGTCTGGAGTAAAGGAGGCTGAGGGAGACCTTATCACTCTCTACAACTACCTGAAAGGAGACTGTAGTGAGGTGGGGGCTGGTCTTTTCTCCCAAATGATAGGACAAGAGGAAACAACCTCAAAATGCACCGGGGGAGGTTTGGTTGGATATTAGGAAAAATTTATTTACAAAGAGGATTGTAAAGCTGGAACAGGCTGCCCAAGGAAGTGGCAGAGTCACTATCCCTGGAGGTCCTTTAAAAACATAGAGATGTAGTGCTTAGTGACATGGCTTAGTGGTGACCTGGCAGTGCTGGGTTAATGGTTGGACTGAAGGGATCTTGAAAGTCTCTTCCAACCAAAATGATTCTGTGACATCCCTGTGTAACTGAACTTGCTGTGAGCCAGTGTAGACAAGGAAATTCAAGGAAGAAAAGAGTGTCCTGGGTGATGAAGAAAACCATGTCATGTGATTCAGTTCAGTAATGTAGCAGGTTCTTTCCCCAGTGAAGCCAACAGGAATCAATTAGTCCTAAATATTCTAGGCTAGCCAAAGAAACATGAAGCAAGCACAGAAATACAGAATGGCACAATGCACTTTTCTGAAATAATGGTATTTCTAATCTGTCGAAAACCCAATAGAAAATTCAGTTACCATCTTAAATAAGTTTCCAGCAGTTCCAGGGGCACACTAGGCTTCAAGACCAAACAAGCACTCTCTTGACCCTAAGATTCCTGGTCTTTAGTCAAGAACAATGAAAAATAATAGAAGCACATAAGGTCCAGTTGAAAGATGAAGCTTTCTTCAGCAGCAGTAGCACTTACAGTGATAAATGCTGCTATTTGGGTTTGGAAAGGCAACTTCAGAGTCAGTGACATATATCTGGCTTGGTCCCCTGTAGGTCCCTCCTCCCATCCTTGCTGTGTTTCGGTTTGTGCACAAGGAAGGTAAAAGCATGCTCTGAGTCATGGTCATGAAGAGAAGTTAAAGTCAAGGCCCAGTTTTTCTTCATTAGAACTATAATGAGTGTTGCTGATCCTGGAAATGTTGCTCACTGCTTTGTGGCAAAACTGTGTAGGTCCTTTCAGGGCGATTGGCAATGGCAGAGCCAGCGGGAGTGTGTGGCCACCTTTGATCTTTTGATGCATGCTCCTAGCAAAACAGCTGCCATGTTCCAGAGTAAATCAAGGACGAACATGTGAGGTCAGAGCTTCAGCTGATGTAGGCAGCTGGGAAGTGTGGGTCATACAGCTTTGAAAGGCAGAAGAATAGGGCCTTGTAACATAGCTTAACTTCAGTCTTCAGCTATTCAGATTATTAAACTATGTAAGAAATACAGATTATTTGCTGTTCCCTTTGGTGCCACATGCCCAGCTACATGTAATTCCCGTCAGCCTAACTCTTCATCTGTCTTTGTAAAAAGACCCCGTTGTTAGGACCCATTTCATATTTATTTCAGAACATCTTTGTACCACACATGCTTCAGGTATGCTTTTCAGTGGCAGCTTTCATGTGCTTACTGGTAAGGACTGTCACTTAGGTGGGTTTAAGAGCAGTACTCTGCCACCTTGTATCTGCAAAGTCTTTCCAGGGCAGCTTGTGGCCCCCTGGTCGGGGGCAGGGTGGTGGAGGGTATCTTCCCTTCCCAGATGCAGCTCTTGCCACCCTTTCCACTGCAGCCCATGGGCCGGGGTGGACG
>NW_010398424.1:1959-2430 GCF_000710305.1 Buceros rhinoceros silvestris
CAGCCCCAGGAGGAGCCAGCACGGGCGTGCCAAGAGTTAAAGGGCTGAAGCAGAACACGGAGCTGGGTTGTTGCCACTGCAGACTCCAGACGGGAGGGATCTTTGGCAGCATTCCTGGGTCTCTGCTTGAAGGAGAAGGGAGCCAATTACTAGCTAAATGAAATTATATATTTAGTCGAAGTTTAGACAAGACAGAGTAACTGATTGCATTCCTGAGGAGACTTGAATAAAAACACCTCTCAAAAGAGCTTTTGCTCAAAAGCAAGGGCTGTTTGCCCAAGTACATTTTCCTTCTGGCCGATGTAAATCTAGTGCATTTTTTTCCTGTTAAATCTTTTCATCCTTTTGGAATCAAAGTGACTTCAGACTTCAGTGTTTGCTTTCCCTTTACTTTTTCCTGGCTCACTTTCCCGTATTTGCGGAGTGGCCCAGGGTGCCCAGCGCCGCTTACCAGCGGGTCATTTCTCCAGT
>NW_010398425.1:0-8374 GCF_000710305.1 Buceros rhinoceros silvestris
GTCTCCGTGATGGCAACTATATCGTAGTTTTTTTGTATATATAACAGTATATATTTTTGCTAACCCAAAGAAGCCATGTGGAGACTTCAGGAACCACAAATTGTCTAATAAATATGTTGACAGAATGTTTATGCTGAAGTGATCAACAGTTAATGAGTTAACAGACCTCAAACTGTTGCAAGTATTTGACTATGCGGTATACCACTGATATAAATACAGTGGTTGCATTTCCTAAGGACAACTGTTTCAAAATGATGGCAGCATTGCAGCATTATGAAAATATTGTAGAACACTGAAGAAATAGCATCATAATTATTTTAAATGTAATTGTTATGTTTAGAAAGCTACTTCGTGACACCAGGTCAATTTTCTGGCAAATTCCATGCCTTCAAGACAACAAAGACTACAAAACCTCACACTCCTGTGAGGCTGTACCTCTTTGAGGGAAATAGGTTGTAAAGGAATATCTTAGAGGAGAAGCTCAGAGTTCAAAAGTTAGACTTCAACCCTGGGAGAAAAAACATGGGCAAGTGTTTTAGATCAACTGTGTAAAAGCCCCGCTTTCTGATTTAGGATGTCCCTAAAGCAGAGCACTCAGTGTCAGAACTGAATCAGCATTTCTCCTGCCTCCTCCTACCATGTTACAAACACCTCAGCTCAGTCACCTGCTGCATGTGGACATGCCCTTTATGCTACTGGAAGCAGCTGTGCTTGAGGCTGGCACAGGAATTCATCCACAGCGACTGGCTGTCTGGGACACACTGCTGCCTGCCATGCATAAGGGCAGCATATCTGCTTGCCTTTCCTCAGGGAGGCAGGGATTGTCTCTCAGTCCTTACCCAGATACTGGTTTTCAACTAAAACTTAAAAGACCTTCAATATCCTAAGCCTCTTTTCAATCAAGACTGCATTTCATTAGCTGGTTCAGAAACTATTAGTGGAAGGACTGACAGAGAGATGGATGACTAGACACAAAAATACACTCTACTTAGCCTCATTTTCTTAGGAAAACAATCTATAAATACAACCCAGTTGCCCACAAACCTTTGAGTTTCTTTTTTTGCCAGTATTTGTTCCATGGGTACAATAACTCTCTGCAACCAGGGTGAAGCATCGTTATTCATTTACCTACCCCGGTGCTCATTTAATCAACTCCTACCACAAAAAACCTAAGGAGTTTTTTATAAAATCCCAAAATATTACGAGATAGGACAGATAAAAAATAGACATACCATTTTTAGACTTTTCCTCTGACCTTTCTGAGCAGAAAGCAAAACGTTCCACCAAATAGCTCAGCACTGCTTTCACTCATCTCTTCGACATCATTTTACAGCTCCATGAAGTACATGGAGTAGTTGGCAGGAATATTTTGTGCAGTATCTGCCATTGCCTGTACAGCAGGTCATTAGGGAAGACGCTGCAAAAACTGCATTGTACTACTGAAAGGGAGATGTCATAGAACTGTGAAAGTGGATCCTTTCCTGGCTGCTAATTCGTGTAAACACAAATTTAGGCTTATCTTTTTAGTAGGGAAAATGTACTTGTAAAATCAGGACCTGAATATGTACTGGAAGAAAGCAAAGGAAACAGAAGTTGAGCATCAAAATTTAGCTCTCTGGCTCTGTTTTCTTGGTCAGAAAAATACAGTAAAATATAGCCTGTGATGATGGAAGGGAAAAAGTCCTCTGAAGACTACAGGCAGTGTTGGTGGGTCTTTCAGCATAGGGCACCTTGCAAAGCAGCGAGCAGGGCCTCGCTGTTTGCATATCTGATAAACAGCCAGCATGTTCCAGTTGTGAGTAAATTCTCCCAGCAATGAGTGATAAATTGGATAATGGGAAATACAAGTTACGGCCAAGCACAAAGCCTTTAGGCTCGCCATCTGGTAAGCAAAGTCGAGATTGATGAACTTCACCAAATGACCAATTTTAGCTTGCTCTAGAGGGGACTACAGACAAATGCACAAGCAGGGATATGAAGGTGAGAGCCAAATTAAAACATTTCTGAGACTAACAGTAACAAAAGAAGTGCCCTGAGAGGAGCCTGTCTGTTTCCCTAATCAGCCGTTTTCCTCACAATGGGGCAGAATGCCATTCCATTTCCTGGGTATTTCCTATATCAAAACAAACCCCACATACTTTCCAGCGCTTTCGTGAAATATCTGCCATTGAATTGAAAAGATGAGGGGTTTGTATTATTCTCCTTTCCTCTCCCAGTCTCTGCCTCTCTCTATCCTATTTTCAAATAAAAATTGATAACAGAATGCTGCTCTGACAAAAAAAAAAACGTGAATTTATTGTGTCCCCATGAAAACCTTTAGCTAAGCAGTGTGTTCCAGCAAAAGTGCATTTCTCTGAAAATGTTTCAATTAACTCAATTTTTATCATCTGTTCCAAACAGAAAAGAGGGTGATTTTGGCTGATTCTGCTCCTAGAAGGCAGCAACAAGGGAGGAGATTCTCTGCAAGGCCACCTTGATGATGAGTGGAAGTAGGTCTCAGTCAGCCAGAAGTGGCAGTGTGAAAGTTTAGGACCTTCTCTGACACACGAAGGGAGTGAGAAGAGAGCTGGGAGGCTCCACAGAAGTCTGAGTGAAGACCTAGGTCCAAAATAAGTTAGAGAAAACTGCGTATTCGTTAGCATAATTATGCCTCTAAATATTGTGGCACAAATAAAAATAAAGGCAAGGCAAAGAACCTGGAACTCTGCCTATTTTATACATTTGTGTCACTCTGTATTTTCACATATGCTTGACTCTAACTCAGCTAAGGCACATGTTTCAACCGTGAGGATTTTTCAGGAGAGTCATGAGGGACTTAGTTTTTGAATGGTAGTTCATGTTCTTTTTTTTTTTCGATGGCCGAAACAAGAATGTGTTTTTAAAAGTCTACACTGGGGGCCTGAGGTTGCAATGATTTTAGCTATTTAAATTATAGACTTTGACTCTAATGAAGGCAGAAATTATCCTTGAGTGAATGATTAAAATTAAATTATATGCTAACAGTATCTACAGACTGTATTATCACTGGAGCAGGAGGAACATGAAATCACGAGATTGGATGGCTGCAGATCTAGCATTCAAAAATCACAAAAAAGCAAAAAGCATCAGTGAGATTTCCTCGTGAAAGAATCCTGGTGTATTTCAGAATGAAAAAGAGTAATTTTTCATGTTTGCCTTAACAGACACAACTACTCAGTTGTTTAGGCTGGCCACTTCAGCAGCTTATTTGCCAAAGTCAGTTTTTGTCTTAAAATTTCCTCCCAGAATGAACTTCTGACACAAGATTTTGTAAGGGGCATTTCCAGATCTCCCTGTGCTCCTGGTGTTACTTTGGATACAGGACTTAACAGTGACATTTCAAGCCTTGTCTTTCCACATCATCTGCTGCTATTTCAGTCTTACAGTAAAGATAATCCAGGGAGAAAGAAAAAAACCTCAACCAAACAGCTTCCCAAAGCCCAGGTGGATTTCCAGCTTCTATTTTTAGAAGCAGGGCTGAAAGAAATCCCTTCATATTACTGGTGCTGGGGAACCCGGGCCAAGGCTGCATGTTTGTGCCTGTGGGGAAGGGGTGAGGCAGTAAGGTAAAATACAGAAGACTGGCATTTTAAGAGACATATCTTGACATCCCCGGGAATGGTATTTCTTGCTGGTACAATCTTTTGTACTTAAGATGCCACGTGTACAGCAGCTGCATGCTGCTCATTCCCCTTCTGTGTGGGACACTGTGAGCATCCTCATTTTCCATGGAGGGCTTGGTGCAGGTATGAAAACACTGAGGTCTGAAAACACTGCTTCTCCATGGGAGAAGAAGATGATGAGTTATGGGACACACGCTTCCTCATGTGAACAAGGGTAGGCATTCAGGCCATAAGACATTGCTTTCATAGACTTTAGAAATCTAAGGCTGGGATATGATGGCAGTACAGGCAACGTGAAGACAGAGTAATCCTTTGGTTGCCAAAAGATACATAGAAAAGTCCCAATAGCATTAACAGGGCGAGGATTTTGCTCTTACATTCCGCATTCCAAATATCCTCCTATCACAATTCAGGTTGCTACTCACACAGCCATTGGTGATACAGCTAGTTAGAAACTATTCAGCCTAGGGATGGGCAAGAGCACTAAGCTTGAGCACACAGCAAGACCAGTGGAGCTGAGGCTTACACCTGGATGTCCAGGAGGCCAGAGCTTTTCTACTACTGTACCCAAATTGGCCCTGTTTCAGCCTCAGCTGTTGCATCCAACTCTGTATAGCTGTGGGCATGACTGCTGAAATCAGAATCTTGTAAAGATGGAGTAGAGTTAAATTAATTTTTATATTATTCGATCCAAGAAAAATCAATGCGTTTTTAAAATAAATAATACAGCCTTCCATGGCTTGAGATTTATGGCTTCATATGTCAGTGTCCTCTAATGTTGGAGAAAACAAGGTTTAAAGTGTATATCCAGGAGAGCAAACCTGGCATGATGAAGGACCCAGTTCTCTAAGGGCAGCACAGTTGCTGTGGGAGTGGTGAGTGGTCCTTCCCCATTGGCACAGGAGTGGCTTGAGATTCCCAGCAATCGATAGGATATGATCAAAATTTCTCAGAGTAGTAGAAGAGAAAATTTCTGAGTAGTAGAAGAATTGTTAGTGTCAGGTACCTGCACAAAAATAGCTGCTTGTAGTCTGACAGCACTTAGACATTTAACTATTTTGATTAGTGGAAGCCTCGTCCAATTCCCACAGTAAAAAGTTTCTGGAAAGATATTAGGGCTCACAGGAAGACCCATGCCTTGGAGAACTGGCTGTCCCAGATCTCCCAGAAGGGCATTTAACTGCTCTTTTTCCTAATGTGTCATTCTGATAGCTAGTAACTCATATTTATAAACATTGCCTATTATCTTTCTGCTGAGTGAAAATAGAAGTTCCTAATAATTACTTTTATTTTACTCTTTTTCTAAAAACTGACAAAAGTCCCACACTGAATCATGCACAATTCAGTTTGGGACTACAGCTAATTTTCCCAGGCATTACTGCAGTAAAAAATGGTCTGTTTAATAATAGCTAGTTCAAAATACTGAGAAATGATCTTAAGATTTCTTATTTTAATAATTATAATAAAGTGAATTTGATTAGGTTTTCCAGACAAAATCTGAAGTGCTATCTGCTATAATATATCCAAAACTAAAAAGTAATTATATATAAAGTGGTCTTGGGTTGATGAAGTTTGTGATGCAATGGCAGCTAGCTACAAAAGGACTCTGACATAATTCTGTGGTATGTTTAAAAAAATAAAAGAATCTAATAGCTGCTCTACAAAAGCCTTTATCTAACCACCCCGTGTATTTTCTCCCCCTGTCCTGCTGAGAAGGGGAAGTGACAAAGTGGCTTGGTTATCACCTGGCAGCCAGACAAGCTCAACCCACCAGAAAAGCATTCAGTTTGAGTCACCATGTTTTATCGGACCATAATGCCTGACTAATCAGGTGGCTTTCTGTTGTGGAAAGACTACACCCAGTTGTGGGATCCTCAGCACAGGAAAGACATGGACTTGTTGAAGTGGATCCAGCGGAAGGCCTTGAAAATGTTCGGAGAGCTGGAACACCTGCCCTGTGAAGAAAAGCCAAGAGATTTGGGGTTGTTCAGCCTGGAGAAGAGAAGGCTCTGAGGAGAAATTACCGTGACCTTTCATTATATAAAAAGGGCTTACAAGAAAGATGGAGAGAGACTTTTTACCAGGGTCTGTAGTGACAAGATGAGGGATGACAGTTTGAAACTGAAAGAGGGTAGGTTTATATTAGACATAAAGAATAAACATTTTATGATGAGGCTGTTGAGACACTGGAATGGGTTGCCCAGGTAAGTCGTGGATGCCTTATCACTGGAAGTGTTCGAGGTCAGTATGGATGGGTCTTTAAGCAACCTGATCTAGTGAAAGATGTCCCTGCCCATGGCAAGGGGTTTGGCCTTTTAAAGTCCCTTACAATCCAAAGCATTCTGGATTCTGTGACAGTGAAAGACACTTTCAGAACAATTTTTACCATTTCTGGGTATTCCATATCAATACCGGACAAGATGATGATGTTACAAGAAGTCAATATCTACTATTAGTCATTTAAAACAATTGTCAGCCCATATTTATTTTCTTCTTTGACTCAGGATACTCAAGCAGTACATGAAATATGAAATACAGTTTTCAAAATTAGAACTGAAAAGCATTTTCACTGAAACAGATGGACAGAAGAAATATATACATGGAGTCACGGAGTAGAGAATTAATATTTCAACAAACCAGAATAAAGCAAAGGTTCTCAAAGGGGCATCAGGTGCTAAGAAAATGGAAGCAAGATAAAGATATCATATGCAATGCTGACTAATTACCTGCCTAAACCATAGGGTAAAAAGCGGCAATGTCATAAGTAGAAGAATATCAGGGGAAAAAGAAAAAAGAGAAAATTACTGCACCAAAAAAAGATTAAATAAGAAATATGTAGCATGAGTGTACGTCTACTGGTACATTGTTAACCAGCTACTAATTATTATTATTATTAGCATAATTAAAACTAGCATAGTTTTTCACCTTTCCCAAGTAAGACAAGTAATTTTCCAGGTAAGTTGGGAACCCTAAAACCAACAATGCTAAATTGGTCCATTGGTCCTTAATTTTGAGCACAGAGTTTCTGATTTCTATAAGCATGTCAGGAGAGTTTCAGAGCTATTATCAATAAAATAATTGGATTTAAAAGTCTGGATTAATGGTTTTAATGTAATCAAATTAGTTTGTCCTAAAAATCACAATCTTTAGAGAGTCAGAGAATTCTGTCTAGTGAGAAGCTGGTGGAATTAGTATGGACCTGAATTTATTTTGCTAAGTAATGTGTGTTCAAAAAAAAAAAAAAAAAAAAAAAAAAAAAAAAGAGTTTTAGATCATAACTTGATTTCCATCACAGTGAGCTTAGGCAAATTGTCGTGCATAGTAGCCAGCCAAAAAGACCACAATTTAGTACAATCAGGGTTTTCTTGATTTTTTACAAATTGAGACCATCTATGAATATGTTCAGTACTTCACTGTGCTTGCTTTCAAAACAGAAAGCAATTTTTTCTTGCTAACACTAATTCTGGGGTTCAGTGGCAGGGGAAATGGCAATGCTATTGGCTGGTGAATAGAGTAGACCATGCAGTTTACAAGCCCTTTATGAAGGAGTGATTCAGTATATGCACATGGTTTCCTAAGTAATCAGTTCTTTGGTTGTATCCAGGGCACTAATTGCCAGTCTTCAAAAAAATGGATGTGACGGTGTGCTCCATTTTTCAATATTAGCCCACAGGTTAGGGTACTTCTGAAAAAGCTTCTCTTTCCACTGAGAGAATTCAAACTCCTCTTTCAACTCTCTGGCTTGGAGGATGGTAATCTGCCCTAACTCAAGACATCCTTATTCCTATTGAAGTTAGGTCATAGTGCAGAAAACAAGTGTAGAAGGTGGGCTACATCAGAGTAGTTTCAGAAGCATCTGGAGTTCATGAAGAAAAAATATTCTGTCAGTAAAACAATTTCCAAGTTCACACTTCAGGTAGTAAATAAAATCAGCACCCCTTTGCCACCTATTTTGTGTAAAATCTTAGAAAACAGTTCACACTGGTACAGTAGTCTCACCTGAGGCAAAAGCTGCTAAATAGATCCACCAGTGAATGAACCAGGCTTTCAGACATAGTGATCCAAGGTCTCTGAATCCAAGGTACAGACTCCTCAGTTTAATTCCAAACTAAAAGAAAAAAAAAAAAAGCTTTGTTTTGCTGCACTCTGAGTCCTTTTATGTATCTTCATTAGTGGAACAAATACAAAAGTCTTAGATTGCCTGACAGATGGCAGTTCAAATCAGTATAATGCCTGATGATACATCTGGCCTAGAGGCAGGGCTGTGCTCTTCTGCTAGCATTCGCTGGCCCTATTTTTCAATTTTCCCTCCTTTTCCTGCTATCCCAAAGAGAGTGTGTGGTTATACTCCCTTTTACCAGTATGTCTCCTAAACACTTGGCAAACAGCTCTGATCATCACCTGGATGGGTCAGAGGTAGGTATCTACTCCTCTTGTAGCAGGAACGTAAAGCTAAGATGCTCTTTGTTCACAGTAATACAGGTGCTTTCAAGCAACAAAAGAAGGCAAGGACAAGGTACATCATCTGCAACAGCAAAGATACACTGGAAGAGTGATCTGCACAGCTATATTTGGTGGCAGTCCTGTTGTGAGCCTCAAAGTTTGTGACTGAGAAAGATCCTTTGCTTGCCCTGGATTACTGAATATAGGCTGCAGGTATCTTCCACTATTGGGCTTCTTTGTTGGTTTGGGGTTTTGGTTTTGATTTTGGGGTGGTTTTTGGGGGGTTTGGG